>NW_022990459.1:4591526-4697564 GCF_902827175.1 Gymnodraco acuticeps
TCTCCTCTTATCTCTATCTCTCGCGCTCTCTCTCTCTCTCTCTCTCTCTCTCTCTCTCTCTCTCTCTCTCTCTCTCTCCTGCACCTCTCCAATTATTTAAACAGCTGCTGTCAATTTCACGAGTAGAAAACATCACTTCCTGTCAGATCTTTCAAAAATAAAAGCCTATATATTTACACAACGTGGAGCATGAATACATTATTATTGACACATTACAGATGTGTTAAGGTGTTCCGTAATGTTCACAATATAATACGTATATTACCATTATTAGGACTAATATAGTAAAACCATACATCATACATCAAATGTCTGTGTTAATATCATAGGTTAATATATAATATATATATACAGCTCTGGAAAAAATAAATAATCCACTGCATAATTATCAGTTTCTTTGGTTTTACTAATTATAGTTATGCCTTTTAGTAAAATTATAATTGTTTTGTTATAACATTTCTCACATTTCTGTTTTATTTTTAAAGCAATTTCCCCAAGTTTCCTGTAATACGCTGTTACGCATGCGTAGCTTGACCGCGGTCCTGCATGTCTGACGTCGTTATACGATTTTCGGGTTTTCCTCTTCTGCACAACAACTTGATGCGTTTTATTTCACTCACTACATGTTAAACTGTGTACAATAATACTAAAACGGAGCCATATTTTGGCAATGCATGTTGTTATGTAGATCAAAAAAAAAACCTGATGGGATGCTACTCTTGCATCTTGTCCGATAAAAGGAGTGATGGTGTAAGTTCGCAATGCACTCACTATGGGACCTCCAACAGCAGGGCTCCACACAGTGGCACGTGGATCAGCTGTGACCCGGCTGCAGCCTCACCTTCACCGGGCTTAAACCGTGCTCTGATCCCTGGGTCAGCTCAGGCCGGGTAACTGTGTGTGAGTGTGTACATTGTGTGTGTGGGGGGGGGGGGGGGGGGGGGGGGGGGGGGGGGAGACACAGACAGAGGGAGGAGTGGGGGAATGTGTTGCAGCTTCTCATGAGTATTCTAGCTGCAAACTACTGCAGCTCTTCCTCAGCATCAGCCAGGACACTCCTCTCCCTCCCCCGTCCTCCCTCACGCTTTACTCCAAGTCAGCAGATCTGACCTCCCCTGATGAAAGATGATTACCCAGCTGCAAAAGGAAGGAGGAGGAGGAGAAGCAAAGGGCATCAGACCATTTAAAGAGGATGAAGGTGGAGGAAGATTACATGGTGTGCACAGACAGAATCATTACAATGTCACCCCATGTCATCATGACTCCATTAAATACATAGACCTGTGCTCATGCCACAGCCATGACGTCTGTGTCAGTAAACTACGCAGTCAGACACGTCTCTGCAAGAAAGGCCCAGGTGGAGCAAATAAAACAGATGGTGTCACAGTCATCTTTGAAATGTATTAGTGACACCTGTGAGTCATAAAGTCATAATGTCTGCTGTGAAAAATATTTCCCAAGAGCAATAGTGAACGATCTAGCTGGTTGAATTAAAACGGAATAATTTGGTTTACTGAGATTGTTGGCCTTCCCTACTTTGGGTTATCTTTTTGTGAGATTTACTTTTTTTTGTTTTATTCTTTATTTATTCGGGGTCACATTATATTAAGAGTACAGTTTTGCAAATGATATATTTTTAGAGACCCGAAAATGACAAATGAAATACCAAACAAAATTAGTCAAATGAAATAAAAACGAAAAAGTACACAGGGGTTGTTTGAAATGTCAAATATCTACACTTGTACTCCTGCATTACATTGCATTTAGCTGACGCTTTTATCCAAAGCGACTTACAATAAGTGTATTCGACCAAGAAGATACAAACTTGAAGATCAGGTTTCATAGAGCCAAAACATTTCAAGTGCATCTACTTAAACACACGCACGTACACATATATACATGTATATAATATTATACATATACATACATATACCCATATACAAGCACACCGACATACATATACACAAATATACATACATATACACAAGCATGTACAGTGGGGCAAAAAAGTATTTAGTCAGTCACCAATTGTGCAAGTTCTCCCACTTAAAAAGATGAGAGAGGCCTGTCATTTAATTTCCATCCTAGGTACACTTCAACTATGAGACAAAATGAGAAAAAAAATCCAGAAAATCACATTGTCTGATTTTTAAAGAATTTATTTGCAAATTATGGTGGAAAATAAGTATTTGGTCAATAACAAAAGTTCATCTCAATACTTTGTTATATACCCTTTGTTGGCAATGACAGAGTTCAAACGTTTTCTGTAAGTCTTCACAAGGTTTTCACACACTGTTGCTGGTATTTTGGCCCATTCCTCCATGCAGATCTCCTCTAGAGCAGTGATGTTTTGGGGCTGTCACTGGGCAACACAGACTTTCAACTCCCTCCAAAGATTTTCTATGGGGTTGAGATCTGGAGACTGGCTAGGCCACTCCAGGACCTTGAAATGCTTCTTACGAAGCCACTCCTTCGTTGCCCGGGCGGTGTGGTTTGGGATCATTGTCATGCTGAAAGGACCCAGCCACGTTTAATCTTCAATGCCCTTGCTGATGGAAGGAGGTTGTCACTCAAAATCTCACGATACATGGCCCCATTCATTCTTTCCTTTACACGGATCAGTCGTCCTGGTCCCTTTGCAGAAAAACAGCCCCAAAGCATGATGTGTCCACCCCCATGTTTCACAGTAGGTATGGTGTTCTTTGGATGCAACTCAGCATTCTTTCTCCTCCAAACACGTCTAGTTGAGTTTTTACCAAAAAGTTCTATTTTGGTTTCATCTGACCATATGACATTCTCCCAATCCTCTTCTGGATCATCTAAATGCTCTCTAGCAAACTTCAGACAGGCCTGGACATGTTCTGGCTTAAGCAGGGGGACACGTCTGGCACTGCAGGATTTGAGTCCCTGGCGGCGTAGTGTGTTACTGATGGTAGCCTTTGTTACTTTGGTCCCAGCTCTCTGCAGGTCATTGAACCGTGTGGTTCTGGGATTTTTGCTCACCGTTCTTGTGATCATTTTGACCCCACGGGGTGAGATCTTGCGTGGAGCCCCAGATCGAGGGAGATTATCAGTGGTCTTGTATGTCTTCCATTTTCTAATAATTGCTCCCACAGTTGATTTCCTCACACCAAGCTGCTTACCTATTGCAGATTCAGTCTTCCCAGCCTGGTGCAGGTCTACAATTTTGTTTCTGGTGTCCTTTGACAGCTCTTTGGTCTTGGCCATAGTGGAGTTTGGAGTGTAACTGTTTGAGGTTGTGGACAGGTGTCCTTTATACTGATAACAAGTTCAAACAGGTGCCATTAATACAGTTAACAAGTGGAGGACAGAGGAGGCTCTTAAAGAAGAAGTTACAGGTCTGTGAGAGCCATACATCTTGTTTGTTTGTAGGTGACCAAATACATATTTTACAGAGGAATTGATCAATTAATTAATTAACAATCCTACAATGTGATTTCCTGGATTCTTTCCCCCCATTCTGTCTCTCATAGTTGAAGTGTACCTAGGATGAAAATTACAGGCCTCTCTCATCTTAAGTGGGAGAACTTGCACAATTGGTGGCTGACTAAATACTTTTTTGCCCCACTGTATGTACACAGACATTCACACACATATACATACAACTATATATGCATATATATCAACATACATATATACACACACACATATACATACACACATACATACACAGCTATACATATACATTCAATCGGTATATAGAAGCACAGTCCAACAAGAGATGGTCGTCATTGGGATATGTAAATTCTCCACTTTTTCCATATTCCTCAAATGTGTTTTCTTGAAGCCTCATGAGGAAAGTAATTATTTCCATAACATACATTTCATGGATTTTTTCTTACCAGTTGTCAAGGGAAGGGATGTCCGCTTTGAGCCATTTTCTAGTTATTGCTTTTTTTGCTGCAACAGTAAGAATTCCAAATAATAGTTTTCTTTTAAGGTTTGTGGAAATTGAATGTACGAGCCCAAATAGAAATTCGTCCCAGTTTAATGGGATTTTTTCCTGTAGTATTATTTCGATTTCTAAATGGATCTTTTGCCAAAAAGTTACTATTAAAGGGCAAGTCCAAAACAAATGGTAGTGATGTGCTAGCTAGTAGTGACATTTCCTCCAGCAGCTGGGGGGCCCTAGATGATGTGATGACTGAGCAGGGCTGAAAAAGTACCTGCTCAGCATCTTCCAACTGAACATCCTGTAGGTGCCTGAGCTAGAGATCTTCCATTGACAAGTACAGTCATTTGTCCAGACTTTGTCAGGGATACTTTTTTTGGTTTCGTTTTTCCATTTGTGTTTTATGTAGAAAGTATTTCCCTTTTTAATATCTTGAAGAGCTTTGTAAAGTTTTGAGATGACTTTCATCCCTGTGTCTGATGTGTATGCACTGGTGAAAACTATTAATAAAGGATTTTCAAGTGGCCTTCTGACTGTCTGACAGAAAACTGTTTTAAGTAGTGGCGTACCTGTAGAATCTAAAAAAATCTCCGTTATTCAACCCATATCGTTTTTTTAGTGTTTTGAAAATCGGTCATGGTTCCTTACTGAAAAATTGCAGTATGAAGTTAAGGTCATGTTTGGCCCAACCTGTACATTTTGTATCTAGCTTGCTCGGGGTGAACTCAAGGTCATGTGAGCACCATCTTAATATCTTCATTTCCTCCAGCAAGTCACTCCTGGTAAGGACCCTAACCATCATTTTAAAGAGAGGTTTATCCAGCGGTTATCTTTTTCCAGTAAGTTTTTAACATGTATTTTATCCCCTAACCTTGCCCTTGATTGGTACTCCTCCCAATATATTATTCTCAATTTCTTTCCATCTAGCTCTGTAGTCTGCTTGCACCAGCAGAAACAAGCTTCTTAATTGGGCTGATAGTAGTCCTTCAAGCAGGGGAGCGATACTCATCCCTTGTTTTTTGCTAGTTGAAGAGTACAGAATCTAATCCTTGGTTTCTTCCCTTGCCAAATGTACCTTGATATGGTTTTATCCCATTCGTTAAACTGCTCGGTCTGTGATTTCAATTGGTTATTCTGGAAAGGTATAAGAGCCTATAGGATGTTCATTTCCACTGATTCTATTCGTGATCCAAAGCTCAGCATTGGGATTAGGTTCCATCTATTTTTATATCTCTTTTATTTTCCTGATTTAGAAGTGTTGAAATGTAGTGTATACAATTCCTTTGAATCTTTAGAGATGCTTACTCCCAGATTGACTTTTTTAATAAGATTATTGATACCTCTGAGTAATGCTGATGTATATATCTACTATCTAAAACTCAGGGTATGTAAGTAAACAAAGTCTAGCTTTAAAGCAGCATTATCTGCCCCCAGCCAGCAAACTATGAACACAACAACGCGATAAAGCAGCAATTTATTTCATCTTTACAATTCACTAAATGAAATGGATTCTTTTTGTATTATCATCTTTCTCACATTACGATTCTTGGTAGAAAGATTGGAGTTCATCGTTGGCCTAAATCTGTATTACTGGTAAACAGTGAAGCCTATCCTCACCTGCTGCTGTTCTGGTGCTTTGTTTACAGGCCGATTTTATTTCAAATGATGATCAATGTGCAACGCACCCCACGCTATTCCCTCGTACACTGAGGAGGTGTACTCTGATCACACCGGCTCTTTCCATCACACTGTAATTGCTCTGCCAGGAATGAAGAAAAAAACCGAGCCGAAATGAAGTGCCCTGCTGTGTGCGCACACAGCTCATTAGCTCCTGGCGTAATGAGAGCTGCTGCGGTAAAAAGAACAATCCCCCCCCCTCCCCCAGACTGACAGCCGAGCCGATACACGACAACAAGTTTAATGGTGTTCTTTCGAAGCAACAGTCTACAGCGATGCATGATGGGAAAAGTGGACTGGGAAAGAGTGCCTTGAGCGACTTCGGAGCAATGAGTGTGTCAAAAGTGTTCAGAGGGGATAGGCAGGGAGAGATGGAGGAGGAGGGGGGGGGGAAATGTAAGGTGACAAACAGCGTTAGTGTTGGATCTGTCACAGCCTCACAACAGACTAGTTCAATTCAATGTGTGAGTTCCTTTTAAATCCAGACAATATGCAGCAAGAAAGACACTCAAACTATTATACACACTTATTTCAAAGTATAAAATCAGCCGTTCTACACAGTGTGAGAGAATACATCCCGCAGCAGTAACAGCCCCCCCCTTAATAAAGTGCTGGACGGCTCAGCAGTGTCCGAGTAGAACATGAGTCCTCAGAGAGCAGTTAGCATGCTGCGCTAATGTAGCATGTTCCATTAGACTAACACCAGACAGATGTTCAAAGAGCACGTACAGCACGTATCGCTCACAGGCTGAAAGGAAAAATAAGCTCTAGCAGGACAGAGGGTGGAGAGTCATGCAGACGACATCGTGTGGAGGGCTTCAGATTCACTTTGGAGCGTTTCCCTCTTCCTCCTCTTCCTCAGAAGCTTCCTGTTGGCTTTTCTTCTGTAAAGGAGAGGTCACACTTTACTGTCAGCAGCCAAACCCTTTTAGACTGTGCAATTCAGCAATAGTATCTTATTAATGCTAATACACTAGTAGATATATTTCCATGAAGTATTGTAGTAAAATATGTATAATTTCTTGTGTTTAAATAAATATTTTGAATTCTATTTTTATCTTTTATTGGACATTTTATTTAGATTTCTTATGTTAATATCAATATTTGTATTCAAATGTATTGGACATTTTCTTTGTTACTCCTTATGTCAATATGAATATTTTTTATTTATTTTATCTTTCATTAGACATTTTAAATTTGACTTTTTAGTAAATACAAATATTTATATTATTTTGTATTTTATTGGACATTTTAAAATGTGACTTTTTAGTAAAATATAAATATTTATATAATTTTTTCATTTCTGAACTTTATGAAATGTCATTATTTTATTGCACATTCTTATGTTTTCATAAATGCTTGTATTCTTTTTTCATCTTTTATTTACTTCATTCAAAAATCGAACACAATTTCCCCCAGGATAAATGATGTACTCTGACTCTGAACATATGCTCACTACTGTCTTTGTCGTTTAACATTAATGACAATACAATGTACGACTACAGAAATGTACTTTGTCCTGTTCCATTACCTTGTGTAGCATAATGGACAATGACATAGTGTTGTGTTGCAGAAAAACTGGCTCTTACCAGTTTGAGGAAGTCCATGAGTTTGTAGGCATCTTCTCCTGTGGAGAGGTCCACAAAGTCCCGAGGGATTCTGTAGCTCAGACAGGGGCTGGGCTGCACCGTCACCTCGCTGGTGGTGCAGCGGAACGCCGGGCCCTCCTGCACAGAAAAATAGAGTCACCATAAAACAGGTTGAACTTCTGATTTAGGAGAACTAAGAGCGGCCTAAGTTCACCCTCACTACAAATACTTTGATTCTCTTCTGAGCCTTTGTGAAGCTCCGCACAATGAAGTCTGTTTTTAGAGAGCGTGTCATGAAAGCTCACCTGTTGCTGGGAGATCTCCCCTCCTGACCTCAGCTCCTCCCAGCTGAAGAGCAGAGAGTCTGTGAGCGCTCCGAAGGGGTTCAGGTCTATCAGCCACACCCTGCCCTGCAACACACACACACACAAACAGAAGTGTAACTCAGTTTGAGAGTGACTATTTTAAAGTGGACTATGTCAAAATGCACCAGTGTGCTCACCTCACTATCTCTGTAGACGTCAAACACAACTGTAAAACAGAAACACAGTCATCTTACATTTACATCAACACACGTTGAATAGAGACACATTGGATCTGTGTTTTCTGCTTTTCCTGCTGTGTGTTAGTGGAGCTTGGCACAGACAGAGGAGGGGAAACACTCACAGTCTTCGTCAGGGAAGTTGTACTGGACGTGCTGGCTAAAGAACTCCTGGATGGCGTGACTGACCTGCTCCTCCTGCTTCAACACGTGATGGTAATACTGTGTGTAGTCCCTCTGGGAGATAGCTGCCAACACAGACACACACCATGAGGGGAGCTCTGACAGGTCGAGCATTAAACACTATACCTATAGCAATCAAACTAATTCCCATTTCAGACATATTCAGCTCAGCTCTGTACAAATCCAGCATGCTAATCCAATTGAGTGGCTCAGAGATGCATTGTTTGGTTAACAGCAGGGGTATTGTTTAAATACTCTGTTAGTCCGTCATACAACATGTTACTTAAAGGGGCCCCGTTATGCTTGTTGGGGTGTTCCCTGTCCTGTAGTGTGTTTTATAGGTTTTAGTGTCAATGGTCTGCAAAGGCTAAAATCCTAAAGTTCCCTCCAGAGGTAGTTTCTCTAGAAAAACACCTGGTGACATCACTCCGTAACACTCACGCTTATTAAATCGACCAGTGCTATAGCTCATTGTATGTGATGGCTAAGGGCTGGGACATCTCTAAGTGGTTGACCAATCACAACAGAGCCGACCAGCTAACCCAGTGGTTCCCAACCTGGGGGGCGCCAGAGATCGCAGGGGGGGCGCCAGGCCTCAGATGATTTGAGGCCAAATATGATATTTAGACTTTTTTTTTTTTACATATAATTGTAACTCAATACATGATTGTCACTAAAAGCCTTGTCTCTTCATTACAATACAAAAAATAATTGATTAATTAATTTGAATAAAAATTCAAGTTAGTATTAAAGGCATAAAAATACAAAAATGTATAATTCTTTCTTTAATAGAAATGTTTCTTCTGCCCGTAAAGTGTCCAAACCGGGCTTTGCTGGATAAGCGCATTTTTAAAACATAGTCATTGTCCATGCCGGTTTCAGTTGGATTATTTGTCACAGTTGCTCCGATCAGATTCGGTCTCCTCCATGTAGATTATTTACGACTTTTGAATCCACATAAACACATCGGCAAAATCCGGCTTACTTTGAGCATGTGTTTTAAACAGTTTAATCCCTTTGTGAATTGTTTCCGCCGTCCTTTCATTTCTTCATACAGCGGGAATCCAAATGAGTTAATCCTGAGTCCAATAACCATCAAAGTCACTCCAATAGTGCTCCTTAATTACGCTTTCATCCTCCTTTAACAAAATACTTCACATTCATCCAGTTTGTGACAGTAGTTGTAGCATTTTTGAGACTTTTAAACTTTAAATACCACTGTTGCGCCCCCCCTCCCGTGAGTGTGTGTGTGTGTGTGTGTGTGTGGGGGGGGGGCGGCCCTTCCAACAGGAGTCATTTGGGGGGGCTCTTGGGAAAAAAGGTTGGGAACCACTGAGCTAACCAATCAGAGCAGGGTGAAAAGAGTTGCTGCAGCACAGGCAGTATGAGAAAAATAAAGAAATCTTTGAACATTAAAAGCATGTAAACATGTCACAGTAGAGGAAGAAAATACAAATATGAACCTGAGCATTTGCATAATAGGGAGGGGCCCTTTAAGAAAAGGTATCAGCACCGAAATATAGCGAAGGAACCAAAGGTTAAAGCATTCATTCTGCAGAAAATAAAACTATATTATTGTATTAAATCCCAGTTTGTAAATGTTGTGCTTATATCTATTGATTACTATGTAGTGTAATGTAATGTTCAGATTCTATATAATAAATCAGAACGTTTTAGTTGATTATTTTCTGTTGATCTAGGTAAGTAACTAGTGATTAATGTCAGACTAATGTAGCGTAGTAAAAAGTACATGTTTTTCTTGGTTGTAGTGAAGTAAAATGAATTAGCAGAACATGATCAGGGTTTTATTACATAATTGGTTGATAGCAATCACTGCTTAATTAGTATATTGATTTTCTTTCCAAAAATCCAGAATGAATAGTGAGCGCAGAGTTTTTACCGATCAGTTTGTTTTCTCTGACGAAGCAGCGAAACTCTCCGCCAGGAATCAGCTCACTCCACTTTCTCAGGACCAGCTGAGGACAGCACAGATATTACAGGATTACTCAATAACAATGAACATTGCACCTATTTCAACATGGAGGAGGTGGTCAAGTCTAACTACATGTTGATAATATAACAGATTTTCCTTCCTAGAAAAAGTGACTTTGTAATTGCATCAGAACAACAGATCAAAACACAAGCTAATCAAAATACTCTAGAGTTAAAATACCTCATAGTTAATGACTGGATCTGGAGAGTCCTGGTCACTACATTGAAGGAATCTGCAGAAAGAAATTAAGTTACAATCCCTATACAAAATGTGTATGTAGCATCATAAGGGTTGTTTATTGATTCTGATCTGATTATAATTTCTATTTCTATTTTCACTGCAAACGTCACCTCAACAAGTTTGTTTTGAACATATTAAATAGAATATATCAGATTGACTTCTCTACTCAGGCCCACGCAAGCACGCTGTGGATATCGGTTGCCATCTAAATGCGAAATGTGTGTGTTGATGTCGTTGGGAGGAGAGGCTTACGGCTGCGTGAGGTCGTGAGTGATGAAGTCAGAACTTTTGAAGAGCAGGAATATATCACGGAGGCTGTCACACTGCAGGGAACTGTTCAGAGCAATCCAGTTAGCATCCTGACACACACAAACACACAAAAAAGCATTGTTAAGTTGTGTCCAATAATGAAGTGGAGCAAAAAACACAGGTTAAGTTTTTTTTTTTTTTTTTTTTTTTTAAAGGTATATTTTCTTATCAATGAATTACTCTGCCAGTGAAAATGAAGCAGGCATACAGTTTTTCATTTGAGTGCAGTTTTATTTACCCGTGGAGCGCTCCAGTTGAGTTTGGGGAAGACACGCCCGCCAAGAGCGTTTATGGCCTCCAGCACTTTGGAAGTGAATTCTGGGAACTCAGGTGCCTAGAAGACACACAACAACATCATCATAACATGGCAGTCACAACTACTGAATTATAAAATGTGTATGAAAAGAAAGAATGGTATTACTGTAAAATGCAGAGAGCAGTAGCATAAAGTGAGTTAGGAAACTGACCAGCTCATGCTAATATAGACTGCAAAACACATTTCATTAGGCAGTCAATAAATGCTACATTTGATTGGGCACAGATCAACATTCAATGTACGTACAGTGGCAGTGGTGGTTGTCTCATCGTCTGACCACTGGAGGGAGGAGAAGAAACAGCTAAATTAAATGCATGTTGGGATTTACTGTGATATCTATATATATTTGAAGTGATAAGATAGGTATGACTTTAGAGCAGGGGTGCCCAACCAGTCGATCGCGATCGACCGGGAGATTCCCAGTCGATCGCGAGATGTGTCTAAAAATAGAACAACAATATTCTGTTTTATCGTTAATGTCCTATAACATAATCTTCCTGTGCTAGAATAATGCACTTGAACGCATCAAAGCTTTGTGATTGGCCGGCATGACCCCATGTGTCGGGGCGTGGCTAGTGGGCAGTGGGCACTATTTCGCTGACGTTGTCCGTGTCAACAGGAGTGACAGTCCGCACACAAACAAGACCGCAATTATGGCAGAAGCAAAACATATAATTGTCACTCCGAGTGGGAGGTTTGATTATTTTTGTATTTATTCCAATTCAAAGTCCATCTGTCTCATCTGCAATGCGAGCGTAGCTTTATCGAAGAAGGGTAATTTCGGAGCAGCATTTCAAAACAGTGCACAAACGCTACGAGACGGAATTCCCTCCTAATTCTGCCCTACGCTCCAAAAGGGGAGGGGCCTGAAAGGACAGCTAAATGCACAGCAGTCCATTTTCACCAGGCCCAACAACAAGAGCAAGGCTGCTACCATAGCATCTTATCGTGTCAAGTCACGTTCTTGCGAAACACATGAAGTCTTTCAAAGACGGCGAAGTTGTGAAAGAAGTATTCCTGGAGGCTGCGACGCGCTTTTGGGGGACAGTAAAAAACAGTAGCATTTCAACAGGTTTTTGATAAAATCTCAAGTTAGATACCGTTATTAATCAGCTGTACGTTTTAGTTTGTTTGAACTTATTCATTATAATTATTGTACAAAATGGTATAAGAATGCAAACTTAAATTGATTATAGTCTGTTATCAATTCAGGTTAAGAAACTAGTGTTGCTTGCATCCTATTTTAAAAAGGCATTTATTTTTATATTCTACTAAAATGCAACAAAAAAATTGTTTGATTTTATTAATTTTGTCTTTTTTATTGCACTTTGGCAGCAGATTCCTGTAGCTTCAGATCTCAGTTGTCTTATAAGTAAGCCTCATTTATACTTTTGTAGCAACACTATTTTTATATAATGACAAAGAAAGGGTTCAGAGTCTTTTCTTTTTTCCTGTGTCATATGTGGCAGCACTGTTCAATGTTTCTTGAAAACATTACCCACTGTAGTGACGTGTGAATAAACTCCAACTCCGTATCAACAACACTGTTGTGTAACTTCAGTTAAATACTTGTATGTGTGTAGATTAGAAAGAGGTAAGATAAAGGATCTGCAGTATTTTATGAAGTATTAATTGTACGAAGGTCAGTTTTATACAAGTAGAAGTGTGTATTTACCTGGTAGTAGGCTGTCAGTAATGGCTACGCCTCTCTATTTGGACTGGTAGATCTCGGCAGACTGGCAACTTTAAAAGTAGCTCTCGGTTCAAAAAAGGTTGGGCACCCCTGCTTTAGAGGATGTATTTATAAATGGACAAATAGTGAAAATAGCCTTGGTCTCTGTACCTGAATGTCCTCTTCTTCGTCCGAGTTGCTGTTGTTATTGTGCACATTGTCATGGCCACTGACAGAAAAGAAAGCAGAAAATAATGATTTAGCAGGATTCATATTATGAGATGGAGAAAATGTGTGTTGTAAATGGAACTGCTTAAGGTCTCGTGGCCTGTTTGCTATGATGCATGAATAAGGGTCCCTACCTTCCAGAGACTACCAGTGTGCCATCGTCCAGTAAATACTCTATTACATTTTGAGGCAGCGGGAGAATCACACTGCAAAAAAAGAAAAGAAATAACAGACATGAGAAGAAGAAATGGGTTTAATGGAGCTGCCCAGAACAAAATGATGTTATAATACACACGATAATAAATAGAAAGACAGGCAAGTAGCTGCGTTAGCCTTCGGTTAAATGGACTAGCGCTAGCTTTTACAGCAACAACAATGTGCATTTGTCCGGGACTTTCTGTACAAACATTTGCTGTTTACCTTTTAATCGTATGTTTCTTGAATATTGGATACCAAACCGAAAACTGACAGTTGGCCACTTGCTCCTTCTTCATGCTGCAATATCCTGAAATGTAAAAGAGTGCAACAGTATATATCTTCCGAACTCCTGGTCCCTAAATGTCGCCGGACCATTGTTATTTAATATATTGACCATTTTAGGCAGCACTGCTTTCCATTCACGCTGCTATGAATGTATTTTATTGCATTTTAATCAAATTGGTAAACAAAATGAGCTTTATTTATAGAATTGTGTAATATATATGTGTTTACAGAAGGGGAAGCTTTTGTGAGACGTACGTGTGGGCGTGGTCGGTGAATTTGGGACATAGATCGTTTATTGAAGAAGATTCACTCAGCACCTTAAAAAACTACATTTGCTTTGTTCAGAGCACACATTTTTACTTTTCCAAATACACGACATGAGATACTGATTACACCATTAATAAACATTTCAGACATTATTTTGATATTACATTTAATTAGTGCTAGATTAAACTTACTAATAACACTAACAATGGCTGTAGTCAAGCCTTGACAGAGAGCCAATGCACAATAGCAGGATCCTAAAATCAAAGTAGATACATAAAATAATAGTTATTTTTTTCGTTGCATGTATTGGTGTGCTATTGAATGCCTTTGAAAATGCAGAATTAAATTATACAATATAAGTAGTTAGTTGGGATTAAAACTATTTATGTTCCCTTACTGAGGAATACAACTAGTCTCCGGAAGTGGATGCAGAGTGACTCATCGCTTCCTATGTATTATCTCTTTCTCTCAATTCATTGCGGTTGGGATTTCACGTGAGTTCAGTTTAGTTTGTTCATTTCTAATGTATGATTAGTGTAAGTATAAAATACACGATCTCTGGCAGTATAGCTGACTGTAAGCATCTAGGTAATGGGTATACACAAGTACCCGAAGAGAAAAGCTCAAAGTTTGGCTAATTTTCCATCCCATGATCACAGCTCGGTGGTTTTTGTTAAATCTGATTAGTTGTATAGCTTAACTTGTAATCAACATATTCGAAGCTTTCTCACTCGCCTTTCCTCCGTTTGCAGATATCCAGAGAGTGAAAATGAGCAACCCTGAGGCCTCTAAAGAGACTTGTGCTCCACACGTAGTGAAAGAAGAGGTAACACTGCGTCTATTTTCAGGCTTTATTTGTGTGTATAAACTATAACTTATAATTTCTCATAAACTCATATTCTTTACCAACTATTATCCCCTATCCTAACTCATCAATGTGTAATATCAAGCAATGCAAAGCAGCATATTATATATTTCAAACTCATTTTAAAGATATTACTGATTTGTCATGCACACCACTGAGGAATATCTTCTAAAGTAGACACTATTACACAATTCAAACCAAATTGGCCCTTTGATTGATCATTTTAAAAATCATTACATGAGTACAATGATTTTAATTTATTCATTTCGATAGCTTTTAAGCTTTCAGTACTCACGCTGCTCTGTAGGAAAGCTTCTGCTGGTTACTTGTGACATTGATTGGCCGTAGAGGAATGTGATTATTGAGTAGCATCACTTCATCTGTTTCAGCTCATGGCAGCAGGACAATGGCTGAAGCTGGAGAAGATGACCTATGTGGACCGTTCCGGAAGCACCAGGTACTGTCCGCTCTACGACTGACACCACTTCATCATCACACAAGTTTCCCGCTAACACTTCATCCTGTTTTCCTCCACCAGAACCTGGGAAACCGTGAAAAGGACGACGAGGCTCACCAATCCAAGTGCAGATGGTATGTGTTAGCCCCTCAGTGTAATCTTAATTAAAATGGAGTTTGCAGGCTGTAACACTTCCCCCCCGCCCCACAGCTGTTGGAGTCATCGCCCTGCTGAAGCGCACGCTCCATAAGGACTGTGTTGTGATGGTGAAGCAGTTTCGTCCTCCTATGGGAAGCTACACTCTGGAGTTTCCTGCAGGTCAGAAGGTTACACATGATAAAAAAAGTCTTTCAATTGTATATGTAGCTGATCATGTGACACGGTGTCTGTGTGCTCAGGGCTCATTGACGAGGGGGAGAGTGCAGAGGTTGCTGCGCTGAGGGAGCTGAAAGAAGAGACCGGATTCAGAGGAGAAGTAGTGGGAGTCACTCCAGGTGTGTGTGTGTGTGTGTGTGTGTGGCGCAATGTGAACTTTTTTGTTTTGGGAACATATGTTGTGAGCATTAAATATGGTGTTGATTGCAGTGACCTGTCTGGACCCCGGCCTGTCTAACTGCACCACCCAGATCGTCATGGTGAACATCAACGGAGATGAAGGAGAGAACATCAACCCAACACAGCAGCTCGGTGAGAAGACAGGAAGCATTCATTTTAGCTTTACTAACTTTTCTAAATACACATTTGATCTTTTTGTACACATCATCATTAATGCTCACTTATTCCATAAATTCGCCCGTACAATCAAATTATTTCTCAGGTCACATAATTGTCACTTAATTTGTTCTCTTGGGTTCGACCTACATTTTAATACTAACACAAATCCTACCAATAAGAACAGTAGCTCGTCTGAAATATAAAAAAACCTAAATAATGTTGTTCTCCTTTGCTCTTCTACAGGGGATGGAGGTGAGTTTTGTTCCTTATTCTATCAGAAATAATCATTTTCTCTCATAAAGCAAAAAATCACATGAGCCTTAACCCTCTCTTTGCAGAATTTGTCGAAGTCGTTCTGCTACCTCTTGATGAATTCCAGTCAAAAATAGATGGTGAGGCTTTTACTTTTTTCCAGTGGGTAATATTAGCATTTAGACAACAAAAAACCCACTAACTCACTTCCTTGTTTTATGGGGCAGTTCTTCTGAAGAAAGAAGACATCGTGGTGGACAGTAAAGTGTACATGTTTGCCATGGGGATGGCCCAGGCCTTCTTCAAGCCCATGGAGCTTCCTGTCCTGAAGCAGTAAGAGAACAAGAGAACAAGAAATAGTATTTTCCTGTTTCATAGGGCTCCTGCACGGGACTGGAAAATCAGCATTGAAATGGAAATTCCAAAATGATATAGGAAAGTTGTTGTTACATTGGGGTTTGAGACACCATGCAATCAGTATTTTAATATTTGTTTCTTTAAAGACAAAAATGTAATAATGATATGTAGAAAGTGACCCTATGAAAGAGCCCTAACATGTAGGGGACCACTGTTTGATCTCAGAATGGAGCTACTACCATTCATCTTAAAAACTGAAGCGTATTCTGCCGGCCAATCGTTCATCGTTGCACACTTAACTCAGAATATCTTTCAGCCTCCAATGCCTTACTTGACAAACAGTCATTTCCAGGTTGGTATGAAATTAAATGTAGGTTGAGAAGCAGTTTGTTGTAATTTTAGTTTAGTGATTGTCAAACATTCCTAACATACTGCTTTTCAATGGAAGAAACAAATAACCTGTTAAATATAACAGTTGTTGAAGAACTATGTAATTATTGCTTCATTTAATTCCCTTTTTTTTGTTCTCTCGGATAACTTCAAGCAAGCATTTTGTCTGTATGCATGCTAAACTCACTAACTTTAGAGGAAGTTAACAAGTAATTACTTACAAAATAACTAATGCATTGTTACATTTAGTATTTGATTGATATATTAACAGCATTTGAACAATGTGAGGGGTTTCTTCTGTGTAACTACTGTGTTGGAACAAAAATATGCTGTTAATGCAGAAACTGACTGATGAATAAGAAATGTATGCTGTACTTATCCTAGCAACTGCAAATGATTGACCAATAAATAAATATTGCACTACTTTTTCTAAAACTCAAGATCCTTTTTTTAAAGTGTATTTGTCTGAGCTCATTTTTATACACATGCTTTGAGTAGTAGTATGTGATGTGATATGCAGATAAGACACAATATCTTAGCTTTGTTACATTGTAAGTCAAATGTAATCTAAGTTAAATGGATAACTCATGGTTTGATTAGTGCACATTTCAATTTTATATCATTTTAATATAATAAACACATTATTTATATACAACATGATTTATTGTATACCCTACCACAGTGGTTCCCAAACGGTGTGCCGTGAGGCAAGTCCGGGTGTGCCGTGGGATTTTGTGACAACCATACGTTATTATTGCAATATACAACTACACAAAAATAATATTTCTTTCATTTACTATATCAGTACTTTGTAGGTTTATATGTACGTAATCTGCGCGACTTGCGCGTCCACATCTCCACGTGCAGTGCTGCATAAACATGGCTGAGTCAGCGATAACTTTCCATGGGTGGAGGTATGCCCATTATTTTGAGTTCGTCCGAAGAATAGACAGGAATGTGACGGTGAGGTGCAAACTGTGTCCAGGCCAGAAGCTGTTATCCACTGCTGTAAACACCACGTCAAACCTCAACAAACACCTGCAAAGAACACATGCTTTTTTGTTTATATCACGTCTGTTCTTCTTCTCTGTCTTCCGGTTGTTGCCTGTTTTGAATGACAAATACACACTACCGCCGCCTGCTGGTAAGGAAGATTATTGCCACTCACGCATGCGCAGTTCGTACGTGCTCGGCGAGTAAAGTAACGAGTTACTTTATGTAGATAGTAACGAAGTAGTTTAATATATTATTTTATTTAAGTAATATGTCATATATTACATTTTTTTAGTAACGACCCCATCTCTGGAGTTGGTGTTCTCTACTCTGATTTACATGAAGAACAACAGGAGGTCACGGCTCTCTGTTGAACAGGACTTGCGAGTGGCCCTCTCCTCAGTGCCACCAAGGATTAAAAAATCCTGTGCGCCCCGACAGGCACATGTATCTCACTAATTTGTAAATCGGCAAAATGTTTCAATGCTGATTGCTGAAATGTTACATTTATAATTTGTAGTTCAGGACCATGGATAATGCAGCTTCCTTGCATTGACAGTTCTCTGTGCTGAATTTCTGCTGAGTTTCCTTTGCCTCATTTTTAATGTTGTGACCTGTCTGGTTTAAATGAGTGTGTTGCTGCTTTGATGAAGCCTAATTTGATAAAGTTTCAAATTAATTTCTGAAATATTTCGTTAATAAATATTTCATGAGTAATATAGTTGTCTTTGTCACATTTTATTTGGCATTAGTAAATAATTATGCACATTTACAGATATTTTACATGATATGAGTGATAACACGTGTTATAAGGGCTATTTTGCACAATAGGTGTGCCTTGAGATTTTTACTTGTCCTTTGGTGTGCCTTGGCTTGGGCACAAAAAGTTTGGGAACCACTGCCCTACCAGATACTACAATTTAATAAAGGATTTCCTGAACTAGTTTATAATAAAAAATGTCCATGCCCATCGCTTTCACCCAGTAGGTGGCGGTAATGCGTCCCGACCCAAGTTATCAACCACAAATATAAGAAGCAAAGAAGAAGTCGCAGCCAATCAGGTGGCAAAAACAAACCCTTTCACTAACGCTAAGTAAGCTAACCGGAGCATTTTCCAAAGTGAAAAACGCTACTTAATATAAATGTCACCGCTAGTAAGTAACTTCAATATTACCAGGGCGGTACATGTTAGTTACTGTACAGTTTGTTAGGTACATATTTTAATGAGACGTTTTATTATATTAGCACAAGCATAAATGAACTAGCAACAGTCGTTGTTTACACAGCTTGTAGTCAAAGTTAGCCCGACGCCTTTTTGCTTGATTAAAGTTGAAAATGGCGTAAGTCGTGTAGATGTCTGACTGGAAAACGGATGAGCTGGACACGAAGATGGAAATGGCTGCCAAAGGTACGTTTAAAGTTGAGGCCAGCAACGTTAGCTTACCATAAAACGGCTATATTCAGTTTTCATTTCACATAAAAGGACCCTGAAGAGTTGTTTTAAACTCTTCAGGGTGCGACATTTGAAATTGAACCGAACTTTTTAGTATTCACACATAACTTATTGATTTGGCACTCCTTTAAAGATTGCTAAAGAAATAAATGCATTGAATAAACAGGTTAGAAACAAAGCAGGAAAGTTCTGGCTGCTAAATTGTCAAAGCAATGATGTAAACTGGCATGTTTGTCTTACCCGAGCACTTTAAAGAAGACCATTACAGACAGAAAAATGCTGATGTTGCATAAGGACAAAACTAATACAGATGTGTTTGTTGTGCTGACATGTCTGAATCTAGTTTTTTGTTTTCCAGGAAAGGCCAAAAGGAGGCACCTGAATGCAGAGGAGTGTGATGCACTGGGACAAAGTGCAGCGGGCACTAGTGCTCTCGTCCAGCCCCACACTATCAACAAGGGGCCGGGCAAACGCGACCCCAACCGGGGGCTTTACCCCAAGACACCCACCAAGCGACGGAAGTGTGGTAATGTGCTGTAATTAATTGACACGCGTGTACTCCAAATAACAATGAACAGACAGGTTGCCATCGATGCGCTAATCATTGAATCTAAGTTCTCTCTCACTCCTTCTTCCACCAGCATCTGCCTCGGGAAGTCCTTCTGGGAAACAGAAGAGCATCGGCAGCTTCTTCCCCGTGACAGGAGTAATCCGTTCCAGTCCGCAGAAATCCTCTCAGCCCTGCACATCCACGTGCACAAATGGGCCAAATAAAGAGCTTTTCAAAGGGCAAGAGGAGGAAGAGGAGGAGGATGATGACGATATGAGCCTACTAGCCGCTTCCTTGGCGGCAGAGCCTGAAGAAGAGGATGAGGTTGACGATGCCAGCTTGTTGGCCGCAGATTATCTGGAGGGGATGACAGCAGAGATGTTTGGAAAAGATGATGACTTTGATCAAAGTGCAATACCCAACGAGGAAGAGGAGGTGGAGGCCCTCCCTGACGACCACTTTGGGCTCCTGGGATGCAGCAAAGTCCTCCAACAGCCCCAGGGATGCATAGACGATCTTCCAGAGGAGGTGCTGAGGCAAGTGATGTGCCTGGTGCCCGCCCAGGACCTCTACCGCAGTGTCATCCGGGTCTGCCGTCACTGGAGGGGCATCGTCCAGGACCCCAAGGTTCAACAAATCCCATTTTCATTAAGTTCTGTATTAGCACCAGGGTGAGGGGGGCAAGTGTTTATATCAGCAGCTTCCTACATGAACATGGTTGACGTTTGAGAGATTGATAGATGACCTCTGTGTTGACATTAATGTATCCGTCTCTTGTAGGGCTGCTCGATTATGGCAAAAATCATAATCTCGATTATTTGGGTCAATAATTGTAATTGCGATTATTGAATGCGGTTATTCATTGACTTTGAAAACATCCATTTATTGGAGAAAAAATGTGAACAGTATGTTTTTAACAGTTGATTACCCTGAACTTTAAGGATAATTCAACTGAAAAACCACAACAAAATATTTAAAAAAAAAGTATTTTTATTTCGATTACGTTGATTTCGTAATCGTTGCAAGCCATCATCGTAATCGCGATTTAAAATACGATTAATTGAGCAGCCCTAGTCTCTTGTGGTTGGATATTGACGTTGTAGTCCTACTTAAACGTATTGATGATGTGTGTTTGTGTGCCATTGTGCAGTTTGTCCCCTACAAGAAGAAATACTACCGCTTCATGATGAAAGAGAAGGTGACAGAGCTGGCCATCAGCTGCATGCTGAAAAACTGCGGAATAACAGATCCAGCGTCATCACAGCACAGCATCCGACGCCTCGCCGTGTAAGCCTGAGTTTCCTTAGTAACGGGCAGTACATGTATGAAGGAGAGTCTCTGTTATGTTTTCAATTAGAGATGAACCGCTGTAGCATCTCAAGGCAGAGAACTAAAGTGTGTATAATTATCCGTTTGTATGGCCAACATTGAGGAGAAGCCTGAAAAAAGTATTTTACAGATACCAAAATGTCAAGATGATAATTATTATTGTTTTTATAATGACATCTTTATCTAATTATTATTATATTTGTGTTCAGCCTGCCTGAAACGCCCTGATCTGACATAATGACATCACTATGTAACACTCGAGCTTCTATTGGCTAGCGCTCTAAGACATTATACGTGATTTATGGGACATTCCTTATGGTTAACCTTTCACAACGGAGCCGGCCAGCTAACCAATCAGTGCCGACTAGGCTCTGGTTTCAGACAGAGGGTGAAAAGAGGTGCTGAAGGACAGGCAGTATGAGAAAATAAAGAGCTTTTTGAACATTAAAGCATGGAGACATGTCAGAGTATAGGCACAAAATACAAATATGAACCTAGAAGTGAGCGTAATGGGGCCCCTTTAAATATTCACTGTGGTAATTATCTTGTGTGTGTATTGTCAGTTTAATGGCGCAGCATAAGATGGGAGAGCGTGTGAGGCCGGAGGATGTTCTGGAGCGTGTTAAGAAGCATCGCCTCTATCCCCAGGCTGAGGCCTCCATCAGATTACGCATTCCCGAAATTCTCAAGAACTTTAACCCTGGCATTGAGGTAGGACTCACCCATTCAGACACACAGCTGTCTCCTGTTGAAGTACGTCCATGAATCCTGAAACCTCACCTTCCTCCGTGTCCAATCTCCAGGGTCCGAACCCCTATGCAGCCATGGCGGTCATATTGATCCTCAGTGAGAGTGTTGCGGACGTGCAGGCTTTGGTGTCCTTGCTCACCGGATACATGTCACGCACCGCCATCATAGAGTACCTCAGCCACATGGCCATGATGTTGCTCGCCATAAAGAGGAACATCGTCAAGATTAGCAACAGGTGCGAGTTGAAAGTGTCAGCGCTTTAACGTCCCACTGTGTTCTTGTGAGGTTCGCTACAATTCTGCTCTTTCTGATCCCTCAAGGTTGCATTACAACATCTACTACGTCCTTCACCTGATGGAGAACAGCTCCTTTGCTGTCAGCTCCTCTCAGACTGGGTGAGCTGTCACTGACATGCAGGAGAAATACGCCCAGAGATAATGGATATGTGAGGAGTATTCACTTTTTAACACGTGTCTGTGTGTTATAGGACTCAGATTCAGCTCACAGGTGAACAGCAGCAGATCCTCAGCCATGACGTCCAGGCCAAACATGTGGTGAAGATCGTGGCTTTTGCAGGTACAGACGACACCATCCACATTCCTTTTTCTTAGTCAAATCTAAAACAATTAAACAACTAATACCGTCTATTGACAAATTAAACCGACTTAACATAGAAAGATTAAATAAGACATGGATCCCTGCCCCACCTGCAGTGCTTGTTTGTAACTCTATCCTATACGTGAAACACTGTAACTGAGTGCTTTAAAAAAGTGCTATACAAATTTAATATATTATCATTATTAATATAACAATCATTATTATTGTAATACGAAGGCTAGTTCAAATTGAAAGTGTCAAACATGACAAGGAGGCGTCCTTTTTCTGTTTCATTCTTTCAATACTTTTTCAGGGTTTTTATACCATGGAGATGTTGTTGTTGTTGTTGGTTTGTATGTCAGCTTTGAAAAATAAGAACATGTTATCAAATGTTGTAATATAATGGATATTGAGCAACCAGGTTAAACATTTGTGGGTATTTAATTGTCATGTTATAGTTGCATTTGATGGATGTGCTGGTAATGATGTGTGTCTGTTGGTTTGTCTGTATAGTTGTTAATGTGATGTAATTACATGTTTATAGTGTCTGTGGATGTGTGCATGCCCAGGGGCTGCAGACGGAATTCACTTTAAACACAATCCGTCATCAATCCTCTCTTTTAAAAGGTTGACTAATTGAATCATGTGTTGTTGCCTTATTGCAGTACTAATTGCATGTTGCAGAAAGTGTGTTTACATTTTGAAACTCACAGATGATGTTTAAATGTGAGAGATGATCTGTGAGCTCCAATGCCGTCTGCTGCAGGTACGGGGAAGACCACCACGCTGGTGAAGTACGCCGAGCAGCGGCCGCACGTCCGCTTCCTCTACGTGGCCTTCAACAAGTCAGTGGCCACTGAGGCGCTGCGTCGTTTCCCCAGCAACGTGGCCTGCAAGACTGTCCACTCGTTGGCCTTCACTGACGTTGGGAGGAGGTGAGAAGTTTCCCCTCAGAGAAATACAGACTGTGGGAATTGATTTTGTTTGTGTGTGTCTGAGTCCAGTGTTCACAAGTTCCTGGCGGTTTCTTGGTCAATGCCTTAGATTCTCCCCAGCTGTGTTGTGGTTGCAGGTTGTTCCTGTTTATGACAAACACTTGAAAGCATTGGTGTATTAAGCCTTTGTAAAATATGACAGTTCACTTTTAAAAAGGTTAACCTAGTAATGATGAAATCAGATTTGATTTATACGGACAATAATCGCATATTAGACATTTCTCTCAGGGGTTTAACAGTGGGTGCAGCATACATCACCCTCCGTCATTAGACCCTCGTACCAAACAAGGTCCAAAGAGACTCCACAATTACTATTTAATGGAAGAAACCATGGGAAAAGCAACAGAGAAGGGATCCCTCTGTCAGGATGGACAGACGTGCAATAGTCGTTGTGTGTACAGAAATGAAAAACGATGATACAATTACAACTTAGACAATCCAAATAAGAAAAAGATCATTTGTGACCTGCTCCATCGAAATCAGTCGCATTGACCCGAAGACACATTTTGAGTTGTATACACTGCTGGAAAGAGGAGATTCCTAGCTTTCTAATGATATCAGGATTGTTGTTGTACTCCAAATATTAAGCGAAATATGTCACATTATATAATGACTGTCACCGAGTCCTCATTTTGAGAAAAAGGCCTTCAAAGTTTTCTCTTCTCTGGAATCCATCGATCTGATTGATTATTAGCAAATGATCAAAATACTACGGAGGAAAGATATTTTCGTTTGGAGGGGAAGCTCGTGAGTGTGTGTGTATACGTGTTTGTGTATTTTTGCGTTTGTGTGTATTGTGTTTGTTTCCCGGAGAAAACCCTCACGAGAAACACCGGCTGTTGTTATGCCTGCTGTGACGTCAAGTTACTTCGTTCTCCGCTTGTAATTATGCCGAAGCTTCAAAGTTGTATTTATCATCTGAATTTGCCGAAACAAGTTTAATATTCTGAAAGCCAAGACTTTGTTTAATTGAAATCAGATGAAAACAAACTGTAACGGACCCTGCCGTGTTATCTATGATTACTATACGCTTACATTCATAATGTCAGCCGGAGGGAGGGGGGCGGCGCTGCGGAAGAGCAGATTGCGAGTGAGAGGTGCCTGTCTTCGTCCCTTTACAAGCTACAAAAATGTATCTATCGTGTGATTTTGGAAATAAAAGTTTCATATTCTGAAAGCCAAGACTTTGTTTAAAATCAAACAAAACACCCGAACCCCGAAAAAATTGTTCTTTACGTAAATCCACGTTTATTTTGAAATGAGCCGTTGTGACTTCCGACTGATTTCGATAGAGCGGGTCACATATAAACATACATAAAAAGAAACAATGGATCCAGAAGAAAGTCAACATTCTTCCTTGTCCCTATAAATATTCTTAAATGTAAATCCCTCAGTGTGATCTAGGATACATCCTTGATCCTTGATCTAGGATACATCCTTGATCACATTCAGAGTGAATTACTGGTCCAACAGTTGTTATTCCAATAGAAACATCTCTTTTTCTTTGCTGTGCCCCTGTGATCTTCCCTCTCTGCAGATACCGCCAGAAGCTGACCTTTAACATGAAGCCGTTCACCATCAGCTCCGTTCTGCCTCCAGGCCGGGGGGGCTTTGCTAAGGCCAAGGTGGTGACCACCACTCTCAACGCCTTCAAGGCTTCCACAGACGAGTGCATCAACATCAGCCACGTCCCCATGTCCCGCATGGGGAAGAACGGCCGCAGGAAGATAATAACCGACTATGAAAGAGAGGTATGTGCGTGACTGTACACACTGCTCACCTGGAGTGTGAATAAATCATGCATTCAATATTTCATTGTGCAATCCTAGTTGTTTGTGCAAGACGCGCGAAAGATCTGGATCAAAATGAAGGATCTGACTAAGACCAAATCAGACGACCTCCCCATGACCCACGATGGTACGAAATGAGTGAAGTCAATTGGTTGTAATGTTGAAGGGAATGCTGTACAGGTGGTCATCACAACTTTCATTCCCAGGATACCTGAAGTTATGGCAGCTGCAGAGACCCTGCCTGTCTGACCAATACGACGTCCTCTTCATCGACGAGGCTCAGGACTGCACTCCAGGTAACAACTTAAAGAGGCCCATTACGCCCACTTTAAGGTTCAGATGTGTATTTAGTGTCTCTACTGGGACTTCTTTAATGTTCAAAAAGGTCTTTATGTTTCTCATACTGCCTGTGCTGCAGCACCTCTTTTCACCCTCTGTCTGAAACCAGAGCCCGGTCTGCTCTGATTGGTTAGCTCAGGGGTCTGCAACCTTTTTGACCAAAAGAGCCATTTTGCTCCCTTTTTGAAAAAAGAATGTTGTCTGGAGCCGCAAAACATATTTCATAGCTTGATAGCTTATAAAGTTGTATTTATTGTTATATCATAGACAACAACTAAAGTTTTGTTGCATTTATTATTTAGTACATTATATAAAACTGTTAACCTCTAATAAGAAACAAAGAACTCTTATAAGGAGAATTTAAAATAATACACAGGCCAACTTTAAAATAAATGAAACACAGCACTTGGGGAGTCCTCTGCACATTTGAAGGAAAAAATATATAATTAAAATGGGCCCACTTTGAAATAAATAAAACATATAGCTGCACCCTAAAAAGAGTTAAAGGTAGGGTAGGTAAGAATGGAGAAACCAGCTAGAGTGTGCTAGAATTTGAAAGTACACAACCGGAAAGATCTGCCCCTTCCTTCAGACTTCCTCACAGAGCCCCTCCTCCAACACAAACGAACGCGCACATGACCAATGAGGGCACGAGATAAGTTTGTGCACAGATGGAAGGCTGACAGGCAGGTAGGCCATCCAGTTACTTTAGCCGGGCCGGCTCAGATGATTGGTCGTGCTTTTTACAGTGCTACGGCTTCCACAGATGACATTTTTTTTATGTAGTTATTGTCAAAGCATTTAATATATTCATTGCTATCGGGACGTTAAGAGCATTCCATGGAGTATAACAAAAAGTGTTTTCTGAAATAAATGACATACCCCGGCCCATTGAATTATGACTGAAGATCGTCAGCTGTCTTCCTCTTCCGTTTTTCTCCTCGATACGTAAAGGCTGCAGCACCTTTGACAACTTCTCTCTACATATCAAACATACCGGTAAACCAGCATCGTTTGCTATGAAAGCATATAACTCTGTCCACACAGAATTAAATCCTGTGTTCCTCCGGTACTTTTTTTTCCTTTGATGTATCCATAGTTCGCTCATCGAGCCGGGGGTCAGGTTATTCACCAGCAAGAAAAGGGGACCGTAGCAGGATGTGACGCATATTTTAGTTGACCTAATTAAAACCGTTTAGTTTTTTATTTATGTCACAGTATCACCTCAAAATACAAGATACGAAACATTTTCAACCGTGCAACAAAATATAAATAGTCCTACAAATACTTTTATTTAATTTCCTTCTTATTTTTGTCTAAGCTAGGGAGCCAGAGCAGAGGGCTTAAAGGGCCCGCATGCGGCGGCTCAAGAGCCACGGGTTGCCGACCCCTGGGTTAGCTGGTCGGCTCGGTTTTAATCGGTCAATCGCTTAGAGATGTCCCGCCCCTTAGACTATGACGTACAATGTGTTGGAGCGCTAGCCAATAGAGGTTTGAGTGTTACATAGTGATGTCATTATATAACAGAAGTAAACCAAGGAGTCCAATGAAGGCATTTCAGGCAGTGGGGGGGGGGGGGGGGGGGAGGAGAGAAACTCCCTCTGGGGGGAACACAGGGATATTAGCCTTTACAGACCATTTACATGCACAACAACCTATAACATACTACAGGAAATGGAACATCTCAAAATGCATATAGGGCCCCTTTACCAGTGCTGCAGGACTGTAGAGGGCGCCATTGTGATTTAGCTGAACTCTGATGGTGATGAATTCTTCTTTTCCCTTTCTCAGCCATCATGGATGTGCTCCTGTCTCAGCGCTGTGGGAAAATCCTGGTGGGAGATCCTCATCAGCAGATCTACACCTTCAAAGGAGCGGTCAATGCCCTGCACATTGTCGACCACACACACATCTTCTACCTGACACAGGTATACACCAAATGTAGATGTCTTTCTTCACTTGAGTATTTCAGTTTACTGTTAACAGAAACAAAACAAAAAACAGTTCGAATGACCCAAAGAATGATGGGAACTGTAGTGCCACGGCTAAAAAACAATTGATCCCATTTGAAAAAAGACAGTGTAAAACCACAACCATGTTGATACTAAAGCATATCATGTGTGTACATGAATCCTTTCTTTATCAGGAGTTGTATACTAATCATGCATGTTACTGATGTCTTTGTTCAGAGCTTTCGCTTCGGTGCTCAGATCGCCTACGTGGGCGCGACCATCCTCAAAGTGTGCAAGGGAGTGGATAAGATCCTTGTGGGAGGAAATCAGAAAGGTAAATACTGCAGTAATGTGTATTCATTTCAATGTTTGATGCTTGAATCAAATGAAATTCTATCACCAAATACAAATTGGCCTCAGAAAAAGACACCCTCTGTACTTGATGAATTAGGAAAATACTAGTCACAGTTGTGTTAGCATGTGTGTGTGCTACATGTCCGGTGTGCAGGCGGTGTGTGTGACGAGAAGGCAGACGAGGCGGGAGCAGCGGTGAGTTCGGGTGCCAGTCTCAGTCAGGGGAAGACGGCCATCTTGACAAGATGCAACCTCAGCGTGTTCAGTGAAGCCGTCCGACTCACCGATGCCAACCCGCAGTGTCGCATCCACTTCATAGGAGTGAGTCAGTGTGTATGCACTACAGACAAGAAAGACTAGCATGAACACACGTCAATTTGACTTGTACTCAACACTCCATTTTCTTCCATCAGGGTGTGACTGGTATCGGCCTGAATAGGATCCTGGACATCTGGAAGCTGTTTGAAGGGACGAGAGAGGAGACGCAAAGCTCGAAATGTGAGACTAATGCACACATTTACTCTTTCCAAGTTTAGACGTTTTTAACCTTTTGACTAAATATTGGACATGCTCTGCTTTCAGTCATCAAGGACCCCTTCATCCGCTCATTTGCCAAGAATATGAAGAGTGGCTACTGGGCCCTGAAGTCGTACGCCACACTGACCGAGGACTTGGAGCTGGACGGCAAACTCAAAATGGTTGAAAAATACGGAAAGCGCATCCCCGAACTGGCCTCTCGCCTGGAAAGGTGCTTTGAAGAAAACTTCCACCAAGCAGGTATTTGAAAAGTGTATTAAAGTGACCTCTAACTTACAGATATGATATAATGTTACTTCACTGGCACATTAGAAGATATGTTTTAAACAATATATTTCTTATACACGAGTCCTTTTTCTCTCCGCTGTATAATGCACTCGACTCACGAGTTGTTTCCCCTGCTACTGTTTGTTCCAGACTTTATCGTGGGAACAGTGCACAAGGCCAAGGGTCTGGAGTTCGACACTGTGATGGTCACCGATGACTTTGCCAAAGTTCCTGGTTCAAGACACAATCTGCACTTTAGACCAGATTTCTCCTTTGGTACGTTTCCTTCACAAAGACATTTCGTTATTGGGGGGCTTAACACTTAAAGAGGCCCTATGCTTTTGGGTTTCTACTTTTCCTGTAGTGGGTTATATTGTTTTTTGTGCATGTAAATGGACATCAAAAGCAGACTGGGCTCTGGTTTCAGACAGAGGGTGAAAAGAGGTGCTGCAGCACAGGCAGTATGAGAAAAATAAAGCACTTTTTGAATATTAAAGCATGTTAACGTATCACAGTAGAGGCACACAATACAAATATGACTTTAATATCGACTAACATTAAGATATTGCACAATTACATGCTCCCCTAGGGCCACCTCATTTGTAGACACAACATCAGTTACGCAGACTAAACCAAAGATCTATTTACGCTGGGACCCGGCAAACAACTTTCAGAACAATGGTAGCCTCCGAAACTGCTTTTTTAGGAAATCCTCAAATGCTATTAATGTCCTGCTGCTAAATGCTGATAAGACAGAAATAAGGCAAGCCAATAATATCAAACAGTCTTGGCTCTCTGTCCAGGTCAATTGCAGAAATGTTGATGTCATATTCAATAACCCACCCAAGTCAAATGAATTAGAATGTAAAAATAGGACCATTTCCAACTCCCAAAAATCTGGAAACAGTTATAAACTCATGAATCACCAGTAGATAAGACTACTGTTATTCTAGCATGAGCAAAAAAATCCCCCTCCCGCCTCCAGCTCATCCAAATGTAGGCTGCTGGGGTTTTAACTCGAAAATACAAGCACATCACTTTCCTATTAAATGTGTTCTCTGTAAGCGCTTCGAAATGTGGTATGTAAACAAAGTTTGTTATTGTTCTGATTGAATTTGATCTCAAAAGTCTGTATTTCTTCTCTCTCTCAGATGAAGTTCCTGACGATGAGTGGAACCTGCTGTATGTGGCGGTGACTCGAGCCAAGACGACTCTGATCATCACAAAGACCATCCGTCGCATTCTCACAGAGGCAGGGGTGAGGCACACCTACACACCTCTGTGTTAAGAGACTCAGAAAGTGTCAGGAAAAAAGATTCGCTCACTTTTTGTCCTGATCCATTTATATAAAAACGTGTCTGAAAATGAACTGATCAGATTTCGGCCACTTTGGGATATCAAAATGTGTTTTTGGCTTGTGTAACCATTAGCCAATAACCAACCAAGGTAACACCCCCCCTCCTTATCACCTGCATCTCCTGCTAGAGCACCATTTGTGTGTTTTCTTTTTTTAAACCTAACGTCTTGCAGAGGGCCGTGGTGAGTCGCAGCTCATTACCATTTAAAGCTACTGACACTGAATCAGGATGTTTTGTATAGATCTGAGACCTGTAATATATTGTTGAAATCGAGTATAATAGGGGACTTTTAACAGAAACCATACAAAATACAATTACTATCATGTTTAGGTTTCCCCCTGCATTTCTACTTCCCTCTTGTTGCTTTTGATTTCTAAAGATGACCTGTCAGAGTTCGACCAGTTTCTCCCTAAACATCTGCCAGCCAGGTTATTTCAGGTTATTTCATATGACTTCTAGGTATAGAGTGGGGCAGTGATGACGTCTTTGGCCGGACATGGAAGTCAGAATAGAACATTTCCTCAGCCTTTCATCAGACTTTATTTTAGTCTTCTATCTAAAACACATTAAAAACCATTGAGACGAGCGAAGTGAAAGTGGTCGAATGCTTAGTCTTTTCCGGGTTTTAGGACTCATTACTGGACCACTCTATTTGTGCCGGAATATAAGTAAAGTGGTTTAGCCCACATTGCACGATTTATGCTCCATCAAGCGCTTCGAGCACCAGGAAAAGTGCTATATAAATAACATGTATTATTATTATTATTATTATTATTATTATTATTATTATCAAAGATTACTTGATATACCAAAGGCCTGTACGACGAAGCCGGATTTTCGCTTAGCGGGCTAACTTCAGGGAAAAAACTTGGTATTTCCGGTCCCACGACGCTCTCTTTTTAGCGGGCTAGATCTCCATGGTAACTTATGCTGAGCGGCTAGCCTGGTCCGGAGCAGGTTAGGTTGCAGGCTAAGAGCTCAACTCAGTGAAAGCACTGCCTGCTGACCAATCAGAGCTCAGTGTGCGGAGTTTAAAGCGATCAAGTCATATTACAGGAGAAAGGAAATACAGAAAAGCTGCCGTCGCAGGAAAGACGGCGGGCAAAAATCACCGACTGTGTGAACGTGAACATGAATAGAATATCACCTCCATCTTCAGAGCAATCTGACTATTATAACATTAGCGTTAAGAAAGCTTACTTAAATATCTGCCACAACATAAGTAGCCGGATCAGAGTAACATTAAGTACAGTCCGTGGCATATCACATCATAATCATATATTTCCTTATCTGAGTCAGCTGAGCCGTATCTGGCCGTGCAACACTCAGTGTCACATACTGTATGCAGAAGTATTATTTCAAGCAACACATTAAGTTGACGAAACCCTCGAGTCAAATGTAATTAAAGTCAGATCCACTCGTTTTAGACGGGGCAGTGATATCATAAACCTGTTAATGTATGCATTCACACACTTTTTCTGTTACCAGCTGTATTCACCTTGCAGGTGCAGCTATGTGGCTTTTATCCTGGATCAAGTGTTTAAGTCATGGATGTTTAAAGTTTAACTTCTTCATTTTTGACTAATATTATAGTTCACTTTTTATTCAGGAAGTATGACGCTGCGCTGTCAGTACGCTTCTCCATGTTTGTGATTGGTCGAATGCTCCAGATACCACCCCTTTCATGTGAACGCGCACCTAACTAGATAGGGCAAAGCTGGCTTGAGTTAACGAGTTGATAACCAGTGTCGTAGGACAGTTTAGCGAGAGCGCGTTTGTTTTGTATTAGGTAAACCGGGTAACTCAAACATATCCAGGTTATGTTGAACCGGCTTCGTCGTACAGGCCTCTGGAGATACAGGTGTAATGGAGCAGCAGAGGCAGCAAGTTAAAACAACTCTCTTTTTAGGGTTTAGACATCCAGCCAGCAGATGATGTGTGTCAGACCACACTGAAAGCAAAGAACAAAAACAATGTCCAAAATGAGTCTTGACTTTGTGTACATTTCTCTCATAGCACTTCCCATAGCGGTCATACAAGTTATATAACAGATGTTCTGTTGATGGCCTGAACAGTGCAGAGAAATAAAAAAGACACTCTGCTGGATCCACAGTATACAATACCGCTTTATTTCTAAAGCACTTTAAAACCTCCAGACCAAAGTGCTGTACAGTCAAATAAACAAACAAAACATACGAATAAATCACACAGCACAGCTCACACATCATAAAACAAGTACAAGTCAAAACAATAGACAAATTAAAAGCAATAAAAACAACAATCTAAAAGATACGTCATGCCTTAGCGTATGCGTCAATACGCTAAGAGGTGGGTTTTAAGAAGTACTTAGAGAAGACCACAACTTCCTTTCAATGGACCTTAAAGATTGATGGACTAATCTCTGCAGCTCTACATGAAGGCTAAATGTTTAGCGGGGGTTGGTCTGGGCCGGGCGTGAGGCCAACAAAGTGTCCCCCCCCGTAACCCAGCCTATGGATACGGTTCTCTGCTTCCTTTGTTTTCTCAGCACACATGGGGCTCAGCATCTGCTCCTCGTTAAGTTGTCGGAAAAGGCCAAACAATTGTTGCAACAGTTGTTCACTTTACGTCATGATGATTGTAAGTTCATGTCCTCTGCAGGAGTACTTTCTGAAATCGGAGATGCCGAGCACCCTGATGAAGCAGGGCGATCCGCTCCCGTGCTGCATCCCAGACTGCCCAAACTGCACCACCCCCGGATCAGCCTTCATCATGTGCAAACAACAGATGAAATGTGTAAGAACATATCCTCCTCTCTAACATTAAAGGGGACCTATTATGCAAAATCCACTTGTTCATGTCTCTTCTACATCAACACGTGTCCCCTCTGTGTGAAGAGATTCTGAAAGTTTCAGGAAAAAAGATTCTCTCACTTTTTGTCCTGATCCATTTATATAAAAACGATATTTTGGCCACTTTTATGATGTCATAACGATATTTTGGCTTGTGTAACCAACCAAGGTAACCCCCCCCCCCTTATCACCTGAATCTCCTCCTAGAGCACCATTGTGTTCCTTGTAACCAAATATCTCTCAGAGGGGCGTGAGGAGTGGCTCCTTATTTTCATCTAAAGTAACAGACAGAGAATCAGCACTTTTGAAACAGGGCTGAAACAGAGGGGATTGTGGGATGCTGCAATGATCTGTTTGGTATTTCCAGCCAAACACTTCAGAGACATGTTTTGTATATATCTGAGACCTATAATATATTGATGAAAAACAGCATAATAGGGAACCTTTAAAACCACCCTCAGAAAACAACATATTTTATTCTAACTGCCTTTCATTTACAGTAATATTGAATAGCCACTTAGCATTTTGTGATATTAAACAACATTTTTTTTTGTCTGTTTTTAGTCTGACGGTGTGGCTGCTGGCGGCCCACTGTGCGAAAGGTGTGTGTGGACGCGGGTCGGACCAATCGCCTTCCTCATGACCGACGACGTGCAATCCATGGCGGAAATACCACATAGACTGGGCCAGCAGGTCCACCACATGATGCTGGTGGCCCTTTTTTAACACTACTCTTCTTAAAAGAGTTCCAATGAAAACTTCGTGAGACAATCGTTTTTGTTTAGTGGAGAAAAGACGTCAGCCAGAGAAAAGGTGCTGTTCGCTCGACCAGACAAACTGAAAATGTTTTAATTTTTCTCTGCAATGCATGGTTACATTGTGACTTTCTGTTTATATTTCTTTTTTTAATGAGGGATCTTGTTGTCTTATGCAGTTGAGGAGGATTGTGTATAATTGTGTAACTGCTGGAAGACTTGTCTACTTTGTCTAAAAACAACTTTTGTGAGTGTCGTTATTCTCCGATCAAACTGAGATGAATAAATGTTTTTAATGCTTTTTAAAAAAAAGTATCTAACAAGATCAAACGTATATTTTTGTAGAAAAATACTCATTACAATGCAGTGGGATGCACTTAATCCTGTTCGGTCTGCTGAGCAGCTGCTCTCACTGAGACATCATTTTAGTTAATGGCTCAAAACCGTTATTGTTCCTTTAAGAGAATGAGCATCTACAACTAGATAAAAACAGTTCTTTGTCACGTTATTTTCATCATGACAGTGGCCGTTTCTCAATCTCGAGGTTTCTGGCTTCCAAGCCAATATTTCAAGGATGCTACGTCATCGAGTGCCGCCGAAGGACTGTTCCAATCTCCAGCATACTTGGAATTCCACCGAGGCCGCGTCCTTGGTTTGGGGGAAATTTCGAGGCCGCACATGGGTAGACTTCGCGTCCATAAAATCCCCACAATGCTTTGCGCACGGACCAATTTCAAAAACCCTTGCGGAGAATTGCTGAACCGACGCAGCACACATTTAAACGTAAGTATAGTGGCGTAGAACATGTGTTGGTAAGTATGTTACTTTGTTACATTTGTTTGTTATCACCAAAAATATGTTCCGTGAAAGTAAAGCAAGTTCATAATTAGATAGACATCGTGAGGTATTTATTTTCGGTACAGTTTATGTTGAAACCGTTAGAGAGAGTGGCACACTTGTTAGCCTGTTCCATTCTTCTTCGTTTTTCGAAGCCGTGGCTTGGAAGTATACTTGCTTCGTTTCTGAAGGAAGTAACTTGGAAGTACACGACTACCAAGCCAGCATCCTCGCGATTGAGAAACACCCAGGCCAGAGCCGTATAATAGAAGAGTTATGACATCTCCGTTCACTCCAATGGACCACTTTTTTACAGCAATGGCGGATCGTGGAGCCTCTCATTCGTTCCCCGGAAGTTAGCGCCAAGGCTAGCAGAGCGGTAGAGTTGCAGCATAATAGACCGTTCGTGACTGACTTTTAAAGGTAAGAAGAAGTTTAAAGATTTATATTGCGGATATTATCAGTACATCTGATTCAAATGAACATGTGTATTAAAGGATGTCAGTGGATTATCCCTAAATCATTAGATTTAGGGAACGTTTACAGATAACAGATTAAGCTAGGATACCGAAGCAAGTTAGCAACAGACGTTGAACAACCTTTTAATTGTAAATTCCGTTCTCTTAATGTCATTTGGTCCAACGTTGTTGAATTAGAGAAGAGGGGCTTCTAAACGGGATTGTATGCGGGGGTGGAGGGAGTTAAATATTAGAGAAATATAACTTTGGTGCGTGTAAGAGTGAGTGTTTTTAGCAGAGCCATATTGTGTCCTTGTGATTATGTTGATTATTACCTGCCTGTATAATGTTGCAGCTCAGCTGATTTTGGATTGATGGCAAAGGGAGAGGGACTTAAGTGAGTGTGAAAACACAAGGTACGTTTAATACTACTGTTTTATATAAGTAAGCATACTAAACATGTATTCTATCACTGTATTATATAAGTAATCTTGTTGGTAACCAGCCTCAGCCGTATAGATCTTTTTACGAGTTTTTGTTGTACTCCACAGCATGACGGAAGCCTGCTGGAGAGGGCCTGAGCTTCTTTCTCCAATACACCCACTGCGTTGGGGAGCTGCATGAGGGAGGAACCAGTCTTGGTCCTAAATAGTTCCTCATTTTGGTGAATGAAGTCAAAGGCTTCTTGGGAGGGACGACAAAGAGCACCTGCCTTGAAGTCTTTCAAGTCCACTAACAAGCTGTTGTCACCAGAAGGACTCTCATCATGGTGCTCTGTTGCAATTTTGCATTTTTCACAGATGCTGGCAAACTTGATGATTTTGTGGACGATGTAGCCTGCAAGATGGAAGAGAATACATTTCTCAGTTTTTGTGAGGTCAGGTGCTGCTGCTCTGTTCACCGCCATCAGCTGTTCCACTCTGACTGATGGAGTGATTTTTGGCTCCCCTGTGTCCAGGAAGTCTGCCAAAAAGCTACTGTGGTCTTCCTGGTAGCTCCCAGAGCTGATGGTGGTGAGGAACTGCCCCACAGATATGATTCTCAGTGCATGATGGAATTCCACTGGAGTTGGGACAGGATTTTTAGACCTCACACAGCTGAATGTATTTTCAAGGCAGTCTTGTGTGAACCTTGACGTTAACACAAACCTGTGTCCTTGTGTAAGCATCTCCTCTTGTATGGCCAAAATTGATGTTGCCATTATCACCCCTGTTTGAACAGGCTTCCAACCTCCCTTTTGACCTATCTTTATCCCACGAAACAGACGGACGATGTTCTGGAGGAAGGTGATGGCCTTTTGGTACTCCTCCATCTTGAGCCTGCTCAGGGCTGTAATTGGATGGCGAGATGACATCAGATCAAACCAACGATCAACCTGCTCCAGGAACCACGCTGTCGTCAGGTATGACAGAGGGCGGTTTTCTTGCTGCACCATGTATTTCAGCCCAGCACTTGTAGCCTTACTGAACACATTTAGAGCAAGACCAACCTTCATCTTATCAAAGTGACTTGGCTCGATGGCTGCAGCTTAAAGATGGGGAGCTATTTGTAAGGCCATCCCTTCCTGAAAGGTCAATAAGTCCTTAATGGGGACCACAGAAACCTCGTTAGAGGGGAGGTTCTCTCTGTTAACAACATCCTCAGGAATTATGAAGACCTGCCCACGGACAAGGGCACTTTTTTAAAAAATTTTACCAGATGTGGGACATTGGGCATGAAATAGAGCTGCCTGTCTGGTTTTGCTGGATGTGGCACCGATGTTTTATTTTGGTCCACCCCAAAGGATTTCCACATGGCTCGGTTAGGGCTACCCATGTCGGTGGTGACATCAAGCACATGTAGCCCTATGGATGCTGCCCTCTGTATTATCTCAATAATGATTGGCCTGTACTCTGCTCCATTGGTAGAATTGCCAGTGTAATGATATGCCACTACTTGCTTCCACCGTGTTGTGTTTCCAGCCAACATAAACACACAAGCATGTGTTGCCACCCCTGTGTGACCTGGTAAAGTCACATCACCGTACAGTTTGCCTGTAATCATGTCTAACTCCACACTTGGTGTGATTGCCATTTCATCCAAGGTCAACACACACTCCCTTTCAAGGTCTGTCAATTTATCTGCCTTCAATTTTAGGAAATCAAAGACCTCTGTCAACACACCAGGCTCAAACTTAACACATTGCATCCTTCTTTGCAGTGTCCTTATTCCTGGAAGGGGAATCTTCAATTCCTGCAGAGTTTTGTAACCCGTTGGTCCGCTCGCAAAGCGAATTTTTAAAGCCTTCTTAATTGTCTCATTGCTCCATTTCATCCCCTTTGTGGTGAGTCTGCCTTCAGTTGGTCTTTTGAAAACGTTTTCTTATATTTCTTGTCCCTAATTTTCATTGTTTTCTTGAGAGCTGCATTTTCCTTCCTGATTTTTCTTAGTGCAGCCTTTGCTTTTTTGGTGATTCCTTTTTGGCTCTTTAATTTTCTCTTTAATTGTTGTAATAGATCTGTTTGAATGGCTGCTGGTTCCCTCGTATGCTGACTGGCTGCTGGTTCCCTCGTATGCTGACTGGCTGCTGGCTGAGTGGGTGGTGTCCGCCCTCCCTGTCTCTCCTCACTAGCCATGTCCTCTCTTTCTTCACCCTCACTTTCCTTTCTCTCAGTCTCCTCATCCCTTCTTCCCTCAATCTTTGAGTCTAATGTAAGTAGAAGACATGGCACTGTAAATGTTCGAACATTTAAAATATTATACCACTTAAAAATAAGAAATATTACTTTTGTTACTAAGAGTTCATACTTATTATACCTGTGTCACCTTTCACACTATAGCTGTGATCATGAGCTATGGGCTTTGTAGATACAGGTCCCGGGGTGAATCGTGGTGCAGGGGCCCTTCTCTTTTTGACCACAGCGCGATGCACGAAGATGGTGGGTATAGCCTCTGCTCTCAGCCTAGTCTTGCCCTTTTTTGTCTTGACAAACTGGTCTGCATCAAAATGTGCCTGCGGAGTGACTTGAGGTTACTTCACACACAGAACAACTGTGTCTGAATCTTGTCTGCCCACATACATATTCCATAGTGGTTGAATAGACAGTATTAGGAAACACTTTATACTTACTGGACATGTTATACTCATTACATACTGTATATAAAATATGACCAAGAATGTGAGACAACTTTATAGAAATTCATATCACATCTGTTACTGATGCCATTTGTCATACTTTATTAAATTCACAAATAATAAAGTTCCATAACTTCAGTTGGGAACAAAGACCACACCTTATCTCCCCAAGGCAATTTCCCATCCAATAGGTGTGCTATATAGGTGTGTATAACCCTTTCTCCTGTCTGTTTAATCCTCTTTCAGCACAAGAACCAGAGGGGGATTCAATGGAGCCTGAATACCTGCACTGAGACCCTCACCCTGCACCCTGAGTCTCAACTCTGTGTTTTTCAAGCCTTTCCCTGTTTTTTTGTATTAAACAAAACATTAAGCTTTCCCAATGGTGTGGTTTTCGTTTTGTGAAAAAGTGCAAATGCAGTGTTTGTATATAATTACCTCACATATTTTTTTGCTGTTGGTCGTGAAATTGCTCCTGCTGACTTGAGCCAGCCATTTTTTCCTCCGCTCTGTGTCAGTGGGGAAGCCGTACATTCGTACTCCTTTCTCGGAGCGATTTGAGCATCCCCAGGCAGCACAGCAAACCATGGTGGCGACTGGGAGGCAGCACAGCAAACCAGGACAACACGGAGGAAAAGGCACAGACAAACTGCATGATATGCTATTCAATGTTTATTGAATTCCATGTATTTGCAATGGATGTTCCTAAAACAACACATTTAACATCATCATGCTGCTGCTGCTAGTCCTTTGATAGTCACCTGTCGGTCTCCTGTCCTTTCTGAAAGCCATAAAGATGACATTAGTCATTTAGATAACTTGTGTCCTCAATTACCATGGGATTACTGAAACTACCATGAATTTAAGAAAATGGTAGACATTAATCTAATCTGAATTTTAAAGCATTACTTTAGATCCCCTCCCTCTAAATATATCAATAAACATTAGAAAGTGATGCTCCTGACTACCATACAAGTTTAAGAAGATAATATTGGTTTTAAAGAATTCAAAGCTATAAATAAACAGCAACAGGCTCTTTAACCAAGGCACTGTTAGCCTAACATGTAAACTAGTTGTTCACACTAATCCTAATATTATCACTTAATATTAGCAAATTCTATTTTATTTTTTAAAACATATTGATGTAAATACATACACATATCGATTTGTTGTATAAATATTGCAAATCAAAACCTTTATTCACTAATAATTACCAAAAATCGTAGTTCTATCTCCTGTTATCAGTGCATTCACATTGCCCGCCATGAACTTCCGGGGAACGATCCTCGTCTACATGAACCACGTGACGATAACCGTTTTTGGACTTCCGTTGTCGTAACTCTTCTATTATACGGCTCTGACCCAGGCTAAATGCTGCCTGGCAGATATTTTAAATGACTTCATAGTGAAGTTACATTTAGGAACTGCAGAAGTGAAACATATAAACAAGCATGATGTTCCTCTTCTAGAGCGGGTGGGCGTCATTGTACTAAAACTGTTATAAGCAAGAATAGACCGTTTTTTAAAAAGAAATACTTTAATGATTATATAAATGCACAGAGCAGCACAACAAGAGATACAGGAACACAACAATCATCTAAATAATTAAAGCTGCTCTGATAAGAGGACTTTTTTCTGATCAACAAAACTTTAAGGAAACACTTGTATGAAAAAGAAAAGTTCATAAGCATAGCAACAAAGCTGAATATTTTAGATTGCACATTTTACATGGAGGCATAAAGAAAAAGCTTTAGAGTGAGATTAAATAAGTGTTAACAGCTTTATTTTTATGATATAGGAATTGTTTACTTTCCCACTATTCATTCCCAGACCTGAACCTGCTGTTGTGTTTTTCATGTAATGCTTTGGTGCTCTTAGAGGAAACAAATATTCTGTTCATTTCATTGTACCAAAGTGGCTGCAAAAATCTCAGAAATAAGATAAACTTTGTCCTGTAATGGATGGACCATATTTTTAAGTGATAATGCTCTGTAGGTTGCTGACAGTCTTTGTTCAGTGCATGGTTCAGTACAACCGCTACACAAATAACATCAGGCTTAGCATTTCAGATGAGTAAAACAGATAAGAGATGAAGAAATATAGGCGTTCCGTAAGCTACGTTTGCTAAATAGTTGGAGAGTAAATCACGAGTTAATCTTGAAGCTATAAATCTATTTATTGGACTATGATACCATATTTGCTGATATAACAAAGTATGCCACAATACGGTTTCGATAGGATTCAGTGACCTGAGGCAATATCATATGCTCATTCAACACAATTACATTTCTACAAGCTCATAAAAAGCTACTCAGATATTACTTGACAGTGTACTTACTCGGATGACCACAGATATGAATATCAAAATAAAGGCACATCTTACTTTGGGCCATAAATATAGCCTATCGTAGTTAGCATTTTGGCCTTTGGGTAGCTTCTTAGCCTGCAGTGCTGACTCCCAGATCATGGGGTGAAGGACAAGTTGGTTCCCTACCTTCTTCTCTGTCTTTAGAAAATGGCTGAATGCTTCCCATAAACCACTGGGAACTGCGGTTTTAAGCAAGGTTTTTCTTTTGTGAAATGTAGTTTGGTAAGGGCCTTTTTTAGATGCTAATGTGATCATTGTTTATTGGTGCGGCCCACTTATGTGTTTCAATCATTTCTACAGAACAATGGAACTCTGGCACAAGGCACTAAGATCTATACACACCATACCTGTAGTTGGGAATTGATTAATTGCTTATTTTTGTAATTTCCTGGGATTTGAAGACAATATCAGCAACATACATCTACATCTTGTAGCTGCAGAAGATCACAGTCTTCAACAATTAAAGTTCCTCAGATGAAGATCAAATCTTTGGTTGAGATCTGCTCATTAAAAAGTCAGTTTAACTTCATACAACAAATGTCATGCAGCCAGCCATTATATGTGATTTACACAGTCTAATAACCCATTCTCCTGTCAGTCACGTGGATCCGTTTTCATGGGTATCTGTTCATCGGTCTGCTGAGGGATCTCGTTTTTGGACCTCCTACGGCATGAAGGAAAAAGTAAAGGGATCATAAGCAGTACAATAAATCCATAATTGGACATTTAACCAAATTGCTATGATGGATAAAAACTGTTTGTGTCATACCTGAATCTGAGTTTTCTCATCACATGAAACAGTTTGCTGGGACATAATTGCACACATTCAAACACAGGTATGTGAGCATGCTTACCTTTTATAGAAAAAGAAGCTGATTCCCACCAAAGCACAGAAAATCACCAGTGAAACACAGCCAATCACAAGTCCTGCCAATAAGAGAGAAATACTCAGTGTTTTTCTGGCTCTCAAGCTGCATCCACCACGAGCTAGCACAAATGGGTAGAGTGACTTACTGGGGGCCGTGGAGGAGAGCATTCCCGGAATAATTGTCCCGTTGTCGGACGCCTCAGTCGTGGTGGAAAGTGTGCCGTGCGATGTGGATGCTTTGGTCCCTGGCATGGAATCTACCGCCCCTGGTGTGGAAGAAAAAATGATTATATTCCCCTGTTGCTCAGTTATTAATGAGGCAGTCCAGAAAGGATCATGTCCCCAAGGTACTGTTATATATTTTTTTTACAACTAATGCTGTTTCATGTATGTTTGAAAAAAAACAATGGTTGAGCGTAATGTGTAAAAGTCCAACCTTTCTATCTAACAGGATAGATTCTGAATGGATATATGGCTTGATCCAACATTAAAGTATTTTTTTAAATATCCCAAATTATTCATGTATTTATTGTAACTGATTATCTTAATAAATGCCATGCAACACAATAAATAATAATCAAATTGTTTATCTTTTACAGAAGTCTAACAGATACAGGCCCAGGCTTGAGAGCAACTGTTGGCAACATGCAGTGCCGTTAAACTGATTAGCAGGTTACCCTGGGAGGATCCGGGCGGGGCAGGAGAGTTAAAGGTGGAGCTGGAGGTGGGCTCTGCACGCAGGGTGTCTGACGGCTGTATACTCTGGCTGGTCTGAAGACTGCGGGAAGCTGATGTGGATAACAAAATACATTTACTTCTACTAATACTGCTTAGAGATGACTTTTTAACCTTGAAACTGTAAGAATCGTTGAATACTTTCATATAATATGCCACACAATTCATAACAAAAGGTAAAAAACACATGCCAGAATCTGTTTTTGTAATATATTAGTATTCATACTACTGTTATAAGTGCTTATGTTAAGCATATGGCCGTTTCCTCTACTTCCTACCATAGTGTAACCACTAGTGATAGTATCTTGAATCATGTTTGACTTCCAGTTACATTCGTGCTTCTTCTACCTCTAAACCACATTTTCCGACTCTACACAGGAACCCGATAACATGTATCTGCGTGATCATAAGATCATAATGATGTTGTGCAATTAACAGTTTGTCAGATGTAATAACCAGTTTGGTCTCACGACTATCATGCTCCTGAAATGTCTCAGGGGCACTGTCAACAACTTCATGAATGTTGCATTGAAATATTGAACCCTCTCTTTTATCCTCCCTCCCACTAATTTAAACATGGAGCAAAGTACTTACTCAGAATACATTAGAATGAGCTAAGTATATAGTAATAGTGTTAAGTAGTCCTTATATTTGTGTTGATTTGGTTGGTACTCATTTAAACCGTAACTCCTACAATGCAATGTTACCAGTACATTATGGCTTCTGATAAACCTTCCACTGATTTTATTACTACTAACTTTACTACTGCCTCTAATTATTACCACTGCTGCACACACACATTTTCTATGTATATATGTCACTCTTTCAGTTCCATTATTAGTGCTTTTTTATTGTTAGTATTTTTCTAGTATAGTAGTAGTATTTTCTTCATGCTGGGATAGAACTCACTGACTATGGAGGAAGCGGTGGATTCATGGGGGATACGGATATGGGTGTGTCCCGCTGCAAGATCAGAGCATTATTCATAAATGTGAAACACACACTTCTGTCCAGCTCACATTGAAACATAGCACTTGGAGCTTACACTTACTTGTTGCTGTGCTCTTGGGGTGTGCTGTGGTTCTCTTTGGGTCAACTGAAAAAACACGAATAAAAAGTTGAAACTTGAGAGCATGAAAAAGCCAGAAAGATGATAAGGATTGTGGATTGTCATTATCACTGTCAAAAACAATGCACCCTACCCTTCCAACAATGTGACCTGTTAGTGTGTTTTGCCTGGTGAAGGAAATAAAACACTTTCTATTTTAGTTTCAAAGCTAACGCTCAGAGTACCTCACACTGTACGCGGATGATATACTGCTCTTTGTCTAAAACGTACCCCCGTTTCTTCCCGCCCTGCTAAATATATCTGGAAACTATCTTCGACCAACCCCAACCATCAAATTATTTATTTATTTCTTCTATCATAGTTCGACATAGTACAGTCCTCACAGGTTTTGTGTAATAAAAGCCACACATTCAATAAAAGGCAGCTTGTGCACTGACCAGGCTTCAGTTATATCCTGATATATGCTCTATGGGCCACCAGGAGTTGTCCATTTCTGGAAACAATTATTATACATGGGGAAAGCTGGATGGAAGTGTGTGGGTGGTGTGTAGAAAAAGATGCTTCCATTTCTATCTTCACGTCTGCTTTTAGATGTATTATTAGTGTACGGTGCTTAAAATAGTCTCGTACACATATCATATCTACATTTCAAAAGAAATACATCACCATGTTTTACATACTCCCACTCCTTTTTCTACAAAACCAGACTAAATTGGAAAATAGGCTGCAGTACAGAGACATTTAAATGAAGAAATCTGTTGAGTTGCAGCCAATACATCGTGCTGTTTAGACAAGTAATGATTACGTTGCATCTGCTTATGTTTAGCAGCACTTCTCCTGTCATGTCTGTTCTTCGTATGACTGGAGACTCTAGTACTAGAAATCACATGTAGTTGGCATGTGGACGATTGATATACATACCAGTGTGCCTCAGTGGCTACATCATTCATTTGAACTGTGTGTTTGATTGTATGTGTCAGGCTAAAGAGGTGGCTTCCTTCTTAATGCTGCTTTCACTGCTTTCATTTCCAGGCTCAAGTCAAGTCCAAGTGTTCACACTGCATTGTTAGAGTTAAACAGCAGACATTTGAATCATCTGGGACCTTGGTTTGTTAGCGTTACATGCAGTTGGAATTCTGTATGCTATATCACATATGATTCATCCTACAGGCATGCACACTCTTGTTCTCTTTTCTTACATACCAGTTTCACAAGTTGAACTATCTGTGTTCAGTTTACGCTGCTCTGATTGCATGCAGTGTGTCTACAAATGTAAAGATGAAAAAAAACAATCTTACGTATACACTCAAAGGTGGTGGAGGGGGTGTAAATGATGCCATTAGGTTTGCATTTGAGCAAATTAGAGGTTCCCGACTTCCTCACATAGCCATCTATGCACGTGTATCGGAATGTGCTGTTAATTTTGAAGCAGGGGACCTCGGGACGTTTAGTTCTATTCACTTCGGGAATATCTGGACAGCAAGTGTTGTTTTCTGGAAGATAGACATTGTGTGATTGCATGATTACAAAAGAGACGTTTCAAATGCTTCAACTTTTATAAGTGAGTTTCAGATAGCAAAGGTAATAGCTTTGTAGAAATATAGAAAAAGTCCTTCAGAAACAGTGTGCCAGATGTGATTGAGTCCTGATACAGTTATGCAGGTCTTTTGTAATGATATGATATTTGCTTTTGCTTTATTGTAAATCCATAGGTTGTATTACAGTATGCCTAAATGAACACAAGTCAACAACTCTTCCAACACTGCCTATAAAAGTGCAAAAGGATCCAAGCTGAAAGGGAACATATCGCATATACATAGAAGAAGAAGGAGAAGAAGAAGAAGCCCCAGTTCATGTCCCTAAATCCTGCCACTATCGCTCGGATTTGAGATCATAGTATTCTTGTTGTGCACTCACCGAGGCTGGAGACTTCTGCAGCTCCGAGCAGACAAAGCACCGTGAGGCAGGTTAGTGAAGAGGAGTCCAGCTCCATCTGACGATCTGATCTGCTCACAGAAGAGTAGCCATCTACAAGAAGAGACTATCCTCACTGCTGTCAATACTCACTTTCACTTTCAGGCACTCCCGCGACCAACAACCAATCACATGAATCTCCCGCCCCGGACACACAAGCACGCGGTTTGATTGGCTAAAGGTTGTACTGGCATATGATTTGATTGGCTGACGCTTCCGTCGAAGCTTCATTGATTGATTGATTGATTGAAAAGTTTATTAACAGCTTGTATATTGGGTACAGTACAGTACAGCTCAAAACATACAATTGTTACGGGGATGCAGACCAGAGAAAGACTTTCGTCTTGTTTACATCAGGGTCCCCCATTTCCAATTCATTATGTCATTTAAGACATATAAGACATATTTGACATACAGATGGCTTATTTACAATTTACATACAGGTGGTTTTTTACATACAGATTGCTTATTTACAATTTTCAAAGTTGAACATTGCTCAACTTTTGAAGCGAGCAACGTGAGATTTTTTTTTTTAAAGTTAGCCTTTCATCCATCCTTACTATGGCATTTGCCACTTAATTGACGTACAGGTCACGACCATAGACTGGTCACGACACAGATTGGGCTGGGGCGGCCCTGTAGGTAGATCATTTGGGCGTGGTCATTTTAAAAGTAGCTCCCAAGCTGAAAAAGTGTGGGCACCCCTGGGCTACAATCTATACATACAGGCTACAGTATGCAAATCCATGGATCAAGTGGTACGCCATGTTTTGCTGCAGTTATACATTCCCCTTTTTTAGTCGAAAAGGTACATACATATCCACCTTGAGAAGTGATTGGGCTGCACAGAGCCGTCATTTTAAACATAAAGTTGTTATTGGACATTGAAGTGTATTGTGGTGGAGTCAGCCAGCCGCTAGGTGGAGGAAGAGAGAAGAATGTCGCCATGATGTCGTTGACTGTCGCCCTTAGTTTTGTTGTTGTGCTGCTGACTTCCGCTTCGTACAGCGAGGAGCTAACTTTAATAAATGTGCCGCTAAACTCTTTTATGTTACAGGCACTGGCATATAGTTAATGTGCAGACATTTCTTAAACCGGTAGGTTGAAAACAAGCTAAACTAATAAAGTTGTTGTGAAGATATGTAATTGAGGAGTAGACAGTCACGTAGCTATGTTAGCATTAGCTAACGTTTAGCTTCATTGATATTTGTCTAGTCTCTCCTTGCCTGCACCTGAGTTTTAAGTGAAACAATGCTTTCTTTAATATAGCTAACGTTAAGTTAACATGTCCATGCATTGAATTAATAAAACCCTCGTTACAATACAAATTGAGAAGCGTCTCATGTAGACAGCTGCTTACAGACTCAATGTCTCTCCAAGTGTTGCAGAGCAAAATGATGCATGTGAAGCTAGTTTAGATACATTCACGCTGTGGTTGAACACAAATGAAGTGTGTGTGTGTGTTTGCAGGAGACAGCTATGTCGTTATACGATGAGATCGGTGTGGGTGCCAGTGACACCAAGACTGAAGGCTGGTCCAAGAACTTCAAGCTGCTGCAGTCCCAGCTGAAAGTGAAGAAGGCTGCTCTGACCCAAGCCAAGGTAGGCACATGTAATATGTGAGCACTGCAAGGCAAAGCAAGTTTATTTATATGGCAGCTTTCACAATCAATTTCTGTGTGTGTAGACCCAGCGGATGAAGCAGAGCTCGGTCTTGGCTCCGGTTATTGATCTAAAGAGAGGAGGCTCCATTGATGAAAGACAGATCATAGACACTCCTCCACATGCTGCCGCTGGACTTAAGGTTCGTACCACAAACCTGAGCCACAGTGTGAAAAAGTGCATACTTAGTGGTAATATGATACTGAGTGGGATGTGGTGTTATGATGCAGCTGCACAAAGACCCCCCCCAATCTGCTCACACAACATGTACATATTTGCTTCAGGATACCGTGCCCAGTGGTTTCTCCTCTAGCGATGCGCTGATCCCGTTGGCAGATGAGTACGATCCAATGTTCCCAAACGACTACGAGAAGGTGGTAAAGCGACACAGAGAAGAGCGTCAGAGACAGAGGGAGCAGGAGCGGCAGAAGGAGATCGATGATAGAGAAAAGTACGGTCATGACAGTCAATCAGTACATTTGTTTCCGGGCTTGAAGCCATAGCATGTCCAGTTAATGCTTAACTATGGATGCCAAATCATATCAAAAGTTCTGCCAAGACACTATTCACATTAATGACAGAGAGTGGAAACAAACATGGGTCAACCGAAGAAAAGGGCTGTGGTTTTTATTATTCGTCACGGATTAATAATTTGTATGAAACTGAGAGTCTACTGGACTGAATATTTAGAGGACAGGACTCCTTTTTAAATCTTGATGTTCTTGTGTTGCAGGAAGAGGAAGGACAGGCACGAGGGAGGAGCTCCGAGTGGCTTCTCTCGATTCCCTGCAGCGGAGGGCGAGTCAGATGAGGAGGAAGACTATGAAGCAGAGCGGAGGAAAAGAAGTGAATATTTGTTTTGTACAACAGAAATATTCACTTTACTTGGATATTTTCCGAGTCTGAAGGTTGACTTTTCCAAAATGATGACATGCTCTATTTGGTTACACTCTGAATGTATATAAATACATGTCAAACATTTTAGCGTTGATGAATAGCTTAATCATTTGCTGATTCTATGCATGTAGCCCTGCTGTGTGTCACGGTAATGATGTGTCAAACTTCTCTAACGTGATGAATCTCCTGTCTGTCTCTCTCTCTCTCTCTCTCTCTCTCTCTCTCTCTCTCTCTCTCTCTCTCTCTCTCTCTCTCTCTCTCTCTCTCTCTCTCTCGCTCTCGCAGCTTTAGGTGGAGCAGCCATCGCCCCTCCATCTTCACTCGTGGACAAGGACGGTATGTGTTATCTAGCAGGTGGTGACATTTAAAACCACAGACTATCAGGGTTCTTACGGTCATTAAAAACCTGGAAAAGTCATGGAAATTCAAAATGCTAATTCCAGGCCCTGGAAAAGTTATGGAAAACAATATTTTTCCCAAAGTATGGAAAAGTCATGGAAATGTAACGAAAGTTGCATCAAATATAATTTATATTTTATCTAATCGCCAAAATAGTAATACTATAATGATAATAAATACTGTATCGTATATTTTGCTGGTGAGATTTGAGTTGCTTCAGCGTGTAGAAGCTAGTAAGCCTATTTGATTTGTTTTAGATAGGCACAACATGTTTCATATGCAGACCTTATTTTCCTGTTCCATGTTAAAATAAACCATTTTCAGTGGTACGCTGAGAAAGAGTAATTTTTTTGGTCATGGAAAATTAGGTAAAGGTCCTGGAAAAGTCATGGAAAATCATTGGTGAAAAAGTATATGAACCCTGACTATCAAATAGACCAGGAAGCAATCCTATGTAAACGGCTCAGAGATACACTATCCCTTAGTTAGTTATTTTGCTTGAACTTTGTTTTGTTCCCTGAAATGAGTACAAAACACTTTTTAGTAATACACGTGCATCAGTGTTACCCGCAGGGGCTTTAGTTCGTTTATTTGTTGTCTTTGTCGGTTATGTTAACTGTCAGTTTGCGTACAGCAGAGGGCAGCAGCATCACCGTTTAAAGTATCTTTACCATGTGATGCCAGTGTTAAATCACTAGGACAGAGGCGGGGAGTTCTTTGCTCCGGTATCATCCTTAATTTTTCACACAGTGATATAAAAAAACAGAATACAAAACGGATTCAAACAGATATTTATTTTTGTATTTATTCTGGTTGATGGGAATACCAAACATAAATTGTACACGCGAAAGAAATAACATTGTATTTGTTTTTCTGTGTGTGTAGGCTCCTACTGCTACGAAGAGGAAGTTCGTCCCCCAAGAGGCTCAAAGGCCGCCATCCCTCCCCCGATGTATGAAGACTCAGAGCGAGCGCGCTCACCACCCGGACCCACCAGCTCCTTCCTCGCTAACATGGGGTGGGTGGCACACACACACACACACACACACACACACACACACACACACACACACACACACACACACACACACACACACACACACACACACACACACACACACACACACACACACACACACACACACACACACACACACACACACACACACACACACAACATGCCAGCCTATATGCTGAGTAAACGTGTTAAAGCTGTATGTTGGACAGTTTTTTGTCAATTACTTCATTACTATCTAATAGATACAATGCATCAACATAAATAACAGAACCCTTATTTGACTCAATAATGATTCTATAAATTGAAGTGCCGACAAACAGCTTTATTATTACAACAAACACACATTTTGAAATCCTCCTTCTCCATATCGCCTCCCACAGAGGTACGGTGGCCCATAAGATCATGCAGAAGTATGGATTCAAAGAGGGCCAGGGCCTGGGGAAGCACGAGCAGGGCCTCAGCACGGCGCTGTCTGTGGAGAAGACGAGCAAGAGAGGAGGAAAGATCATCATCGGAGACGCTGCAGAAAAACGTAAGTACTACCGTTACGTTTGTGTTTCTGCTGATATTTTTCTCTCATGATGCTGGAGGCCACGCGCCCAATGTTTTGACTTTCCTTCAAAATCTTTTCTCTGTATGAAGTAGCATTTTAATTTGTTGGTGCCAGCCCTTATGTTTGGTGTCTGTGTGTAACCTGCTTTGACTCTTAGTATATCACTTTTCATTCTTCACCAGTGAGCCTGGTGTCATTCCAGGATCAGTTACATGTTTTAATGTGTGTGTGTGTGTGGTGTGCAGCAGGCTCCAGCCAGGCAGGTGCTCCTGAGACTTCAGGAGGAGGCTTTTCAGGTTTGCTTTCACCTTTTATTTTCTCTCCTATTAGTATACTGCCATGCTAGGCTATTATTCAGAAATTGTGTGTGTGTTAGGGCTGCTCGATTATGGCAAAAATCATAATCTCGATTATTTGGGTCAATAATTGATATCACGATTATTAAAAACGATTATCCATTTACTTTGAAAACATCAATTTATTGGAGATTTTTTTTTTGAACAGTATGTTTTGAACAGTTGATTACCCTGAACTTTAAGTATAACTCAACTGAAAAACCAATACAAAAAAAATGTTATTTAAAAAAAAAAAAAACACATAGCAGGGGGGGGGGGGGAGTGTGTGGGAGAGAAACTCCCTCTGCAGGTAACTTTGAGACGTTAGCCTTTGCAGACCATTTACAGTACATGCACAAAATCCTATATAACACACTACAGGAAAGGGAACCCCCAAAGAGCATAATAGGGCCCCTTTAACTTTCTTACAGAAAGTAATGAATTCATTTAAAGATTAGAACTTACCTCAGAGGTAAAGTGTGAAATCAAATGTAAACTGGAGATGAAATGGGTTGATAATAAGTGAAAACAATGGAAATTCCCCTGTGCTATTTCCAGTTGCAGTCTTTGCCTAGCTTTCACTGCTTCTGTAGTTGTACTACGAGTGAAGGGATTACAGCCAATCAGCAGCACTTCTGTTATCAGCTCTGTATGCTGTACGGTACAGTTAACATGAGAATACAGTCACTCTTACACTGTTCTCTAAAGGACGTCGGCGCCCTCCTGAGGAACACATTGTTGCTCCTGATTACCAGTTTATGAGTCAGAGTTTATCTAAGGACCTGCTGAAAGGATGACTAATAATATGTAATGTCTGTGTATACACATGTGGACACTTTCTGTGTTCCTCTGAACAAGTCAATTCCTCTGCAGCGTATTGTTAGTATAACAACATAAAAGCAGTGTTTAAACTATGACAAAACAGCCAGACGTGACAGAAAACTCCTGTTGGGCTCACAATCAGCTTTTGAATAAATATCTGCCAAATTGTCATTCATCATTTGTGTTGTACTCATAACAACACAAATGATAAGCTATTACTCCATTCAGCACCGCATATACATATTATTTTGAATAGAATAACATTTGACCGTTGTTTACGTTTTTTTCACCGACCAGGGGACAATGTCAAGAAGTCAGATGCCAACCCGCTCACAGAGATCCTAAAAAACCCCACCAAAGTTGTCCTGCTCAGGGTATGTGTGTCTGTGTTTGATTTATACTTGTAGTCTCCTGAGTAAGGCCTAATGTGTGTTTGTTTTGTAGAACATGGTGGGCAGAGGAGAGGTGGACGAAGACTTGGAGGGAGAGACGAAAGAAGAGTGCGAGAAATACGGCAAAGTGGTTAGATGTGTCATTTTTGAGGTAAGAGAAGAGAAATACAAAGTGTGCAGTTAATTCATTTATACTACATGACACTCACAAAGCCCTCTTTGCCTATCAGATCGCAGTTGTGCCAGATGAGGACGCTGTCCGGATATTTCTGGAGTTTGAGAGGGTGGAGTCAGCCATCAAAGGTAGGTATTTCCTGTTTTGTAGTCACCTGCATGAGGTCCACTTACATGATTTTTGTAAAGCCTGGACACACCAGACACTACAAATATTTTGAACACGAGTCAGTTCCTGTTGCTTCAAAATGGCTGTAAATGTCACAGTAGTATCCGAACCTCAGACATTTTTTCCCCTTTTGTTGACAATGCTAACTTTTATTTCTAAAACACATTTCATTCGGGATGCTTCCAAAATACATATATGTAAATCCTTTAGTATAAGACTCCCCAACAACTTGAACTCAAATGTGTGACATCATCACTTTAAAGTGAGGAAGTGATACATAGACGATGATTTGTGTTAGATGAGACGGTGAGAGCAGCCAGGGGGATTTTCTGAAAGCATGGGAAAGGTTTTTGTTTCACAACTGGGAACACTACAAGACAGTAAAGCTCATTTTGGTATAAAAAAAAACATTCTGTGGGTTCCAAAAATCAGTCTCATGTGTATCGTCTATGGAACAACTCCAGACTTATTCATAATTATCAATTGAATATTTAGGCCATGGACATAACATTTAGGATTTCATTCTTACATATTACCCTTGTATAACTGCTCTAATATTGTGGGTGAGAGTGTGACCCATTCTAAATGTGTTGGCCCAGATCAGAATGAAGGTGGGACTCCCTGTGGTGTTACATCTTACATGACTCTGCAGCAGGGGCAGAACGGCCAAAACACCGACGCTCAGAAAGTGGGACAGACAGAACGATGCATAACAAGCCGCTTAGTGTGATCTATTTCTACAGATGATGACTAAACATTTCTTTACTTTTTGCTGAAAAATCAAGTAGCAAGAGTGGTTGTCCAGCAGTGAGAGGTCAATGTTTAAACTGCTGATGAATGTGTGTGAATGCTGACTTCTGTATGTGACCGCTCTTTTAGTGATGGCAAATAATTGAACATTTCTATATAAATTCAGTACATTTAGCAATTTAAGCAGCAACCAAGGGGTTTGAAAAGTGAAGCCAATGCAGAAGGGCCTTTAAACCTGGATTCTTTCCAATTAATAGTTAAATATGGCCGAGACGATTGTGTAGAAGACTATGAGAAAATGTGGCTACTTCTCTCTTGGTTTCTAATGACTTTATTGTCTTAATTTGTAGTTTCAAGTCTTCTCCAGTACAGCATGATGTTTATTTAGTCAATCTTCCTCCCGTTCAGAGTAAAATAGACGATACAGCAGGGTATGTTTTTAGCGTACAAACATGAGAAGGTTTCTGCCATCTCACACTAACAAAGACCTCCAGACATGTTTGATGTACTCCTTTGAAAGAATATGTTGCCCTGTTTCCATTGACATGATGTAATGAGCCTAACCGCAAAACAATCTACAGTCTTATCACTGCAACATGTTTTGTACACTAAGTGGCAATAAGAGCTTGTTCGTTTCCTCGAGACACAACACTGAACGCTGAGTATGTCCAATGTCCTTTTTGTACAAAGGTCCCCTCGATGAGTGGAACTTTATAACAGCATTTACTGTCTGCTGCCTCTGTAGTCATATTTTCCTTATTGCCACGTCTACTTTTGTGGTGTTCAAGTTGTGGTTTCCCGGAGTTTGTTCCACACAAATGAAACAACTTAGAACAAGAGCGTTGACGGTTAAATAAACTATTGAACTGCGTGCCACTGTTCAACAACCATACAGTGAGAAAAGGCATTCTGATGAAACACCAGTTGAAATAACTCAATGGTTAACTCTTCGCTATAAAATAAATATTAACCAAAGTGTGTTGTTGAATGGTTAATCTGTGTCCTTATCAGTGTGAGTGTAACCTCCGCTCTCCTCTGCAGCCGTGGTGGATCTGAACGGACGTTATTTCGGCGGGCGAATCGTCAGGGCCTGCTTCTACAATCTAGACAAATTTCGGGTTTTGGACCTCGGCGAGCAGGTGTGACGTCTCATCATCTCACAACGTGTATATAAACTTTTTTTATATTTCCTGAACAACAGTGACCTGTCAGTATGTAGTGGTGATTCCGTCTTGTAGATTCATGTCATTAAAAATACCTTTTATGTTGAGACAAAATAAAGAGTATGAACGACATCCAGTTTACTGTTTTCTTTACTTTGGACTGTCAATGGTTTTTTGTTGAAAATGTCTTTGCAACCTGCACACATCCTGTCATGGAGCCTAGTTTCCTTCTCAACATTTTGCATGACATAACGCTGCATCCAAAGTAGTGTTGAGACATCTCCAGAGCCCAATGGTCTTAACTTAGCCCTGATTGATTGTGGAAAGAGGGCCTCATTCAGAAATTATATAAGTGCGCCTAAAGGGGCCTGAAGCTGCCCGTGAAATGCGTCAGCAGGGATCCCACCGGAGCAGGTTTATTCAGATCAGGGAGAGAAAACTGAAAGGAGAGTTTTACTTTATGCTGCAAGGGTCGAGGTCAGGGTATGGCTGAAGAGGCAGGAGATGGATGTCTGACCGGCGGACAATGACTGTTATTAATATGTTTCTTATGTATTGGTATAAAGATCTGGTAATGTAAATAACATTTTCTTAGAAGAATGCATCTGATATTTCGCCCGATACTTTCAAAGAGCAAAAGTTTGTTTCTTTTACTTTGAAAAGCTGAAAATACATTTCCAAGCCACATTACAGAGCCAAAGCAATGACATCCTGAATGGGATTTTTGGTGAAGTAAAAAATGTGTGTGTGTGTGTGTGTGTGGAAAGGCTGATCTGGATATATTGACATGAAAACGGGGAAAGTATTTTGAAAGACGCAGCTATGTCTTTCTTGAATTTTACACATTGAGGATGTTTCTCACTAAACCAAGTAAATGTGTTTAAAACAAGTTTAACTTAAGAAAAGAAAGTGACAGAAAAAAACGTCATCACAAAAGTAAAAGTACCAAAGCATAAATGACTAGTACTTAGTATCTTATTTAAGTGAACAGGGTCATGGTCCCACAGCCTGTCCTTTTTCCTGTCAATCTTAATCTATGCGGAAAAATACAGGGCCTAAAAATAAGCTGTCATGCTGACTGATAGTCTGATACATTATCTTTTATACCAGTCCTGAAACGGCCGCAGATTCACTGGTCAAGGTCAACTGCTATGACTATTGACTAAAACACAGGAGGAGAATGATAGTTTTATGTTGTAGTGAAATGACTCATATTCTGATTTCTATGAATGGGGGATGATTCAGTGTCAAAATACATAAATGGTTTCCTGAATCTTAACATATATTGGCAAAACATAGTTTATCCCAATCTGGATTTGCATCTTGCAAATTAAATGATATGAAACAATAGTAAGATTATGATGTAAATAGGATCTCTTAGAGGCATTTTTGTAGAAAGTGGAGGATGTATCATTTTACGGGAAGACATTAAAAAAAATTAATAAAAAAAATACTTAAATAATTACTTAAAAGACACATTTTCAATTTAGAAATGTTCATAATGAGTACTTTTACTTTTGGTACTTTAATTTAATTCAACGTTTGTACTTTTAAATGCAGGACTTGTAACAGACTATTCCTGCACTCTGGTACTTTTACTTAAGTACAAGATCTGAGTACTTTTTCCACCTCTGCGTGCATACTATCTGTTATATCAAGTCTATGGTTACCCCACACAGAGGCGCTGTGCTGTATGAACGTGCGTATCTGCGCGTGAGTGGGTTCGTGTCGTCACCGCTGTCACGTTGCTGCCGGCCGGCGGGGCGGGGTTAAATAGAGAATGTGAGCCGCAGCCTGCAGATTAACCCGGCTCAGCTCAGGAACAGCTCGCCTCATTTCGCCTGAACCTACCCGGCTCTTTTGTGTCTTCTCCCCTAAACTGAGCGGCTCGGTGCCCGTGTACTGTGAGGAATGCCCGGAGAGCTGACCCAGGACCGGATCCAGAAGACCTGGGAGCGGTCCAAGGATGACCCACCGGCCAACCGAAGAGGTAAAGCCCCATAGTAGCCTATACTACAGCGTCATATGCTGTTTTCTAATCTAAATTATCACTACATTATTATGACAAATGTCGTCATATACAGTTGTGCACCTGTCCTTCACATTTTTTCACTTCCATTGATCTTCATCATCGGCACGCGCCGTACGTCACATCCCTTTTGCTGGAGAATGACATAGTTGCGGTCACCATGGTTACCACGTCTGTGTGATGCTTTGTTTTCTATTGATCGACGGGCAGCGAGTGAGACCCTGCCTAGGGATGAGCTCGGGGAACTCTGAGTGAAGGATGTTTCTTATGGCTTCAACACAAGAGTCAAGTTTCTGCAAAAGAAACAGAAAGCTTCCATTGCTCTAGTTTAAATAGTTAAAACTAGGAACTAAAGCAATTTGAAAGCACTCTGCTCGTCTTTGGTCACGTTTCCCTGCTAAACTCAGGCAGACTCTTATGATTTGAGTTACAAATGAGCACATAGGTGGTGCTGTGCAGAGAGGATGATGAACCCGATCATCCGTTTAGGCAGCATGGCTCGTTTGTATAGAAACAAGGCCAGCAAGTATAAATGAGATTGACAGCCACATGCTGCTGGGCGTGTCACAGAAATAAAGATTTCAATAAATACATTTCAGGTAGGCTGCAGGGGTGGAGAGAAAATAAAGCAAAAATACAAGGTCCAATTATAAAATCCCGGGAAAACAGGCATTGTTGTCATAACAACCTCCCCCTCCTCCCATTCTTCTCTGCAGCGGCCGGTGCCCCCCACTTCGCCAACCCCCCCACCGTCATCGTGATGGTGGGTCTTCCGGCTCGAGGAAAGACATACATGTCCAAAAAACTCACCCGCTACCTCAACTGGATCGGCCTTCCCACCAAAGGTACACACACACACACACACACACACACACACACACACACACACACACACACACACACACACACACACACACACACACACACACACACACACACACACACACACACACACACACACACACACACACACACACACACACACACACACACACACACACACACACACACACACACACACACACACACACACACACAGAGATCGTGTTGGCTCATGCTGTGGTCAGATGGTTATGTGACTGCTGTCAGGTACACACACCAGAGTCCTGCATCGGGTCGGGTTACCCGACGGATGACCCGCAAAAAAAGTGATTTGCGGGTGGTATTTTTTAAAACGCTTTTTTCCGGGTTCGGTTCTGGGTAAAACAAAGATGATGCGGGTCGGGTCGCGGGTATTGCATAATAAATATATTAAAATAATAATAAATTAGTTTAATGTTTAAATCCTCAGACCTCTCCCCCGCGGGACCGCGCATAATCATAACCTCTGCAGCGCATCAATCTGCTGCTGAGCGCGCCACATTCTAAATGGCTGAGGTGAAGCTCTCTAGCGGAGAATACAGCATTTTCAATAACACTTCCTCAAGAGCGAAATCCAACGTCTGGGAGGCTTTTGGTGTCATCCTAGATGGAGAAAAGAACCAACATCCCACGCTTTTTGAGCCAAATATGCAACTGCATGTGTTAATAATTGCACGTTTTCACTGCTCATATATAGGATATGCGGGTTCGGGTCGGGTTGCGGATCTTGTGCCGACGGGTCGGGTTGCGGAACTAATTGGCAATATGTGCGGGTAGCGGGGCGGGTTCGGTATTGCACGTCGCGGGAGCGGGTCTTGAAAATCAGACCCGTGCAGGACTCTGACACACACTCTCTCTCACACACACCCACTTCAGCATTAATCATGTTTCCACCTCCTGCACATCGTGTTCATTATTTTTCCTGTGTGTGTGTGTGTGTGTGTGTGTGTGTGTGTTGTAGTCTTCAATGTGGGAGAGTACCGCAGGGAAGCAGTGAAGAACTACAGCTCCTATGATTTCTTCAAGCCCGACAACGAGTGTGCTGTTAAAATCCGACAGCAATGTGCCTTAGCAGCCTTAAGGGATGTCCACTCCTATTTGAAGGACGAGGGAGGCCAAATAGCGGTGAGTTTCCCATCATTCATTGCGTTCTAAAATGTTCTCGTAACCTGGACTCGATTTAACCCGCTTTGTGTCCTTTCAGGTCTTTGACGCCACTAACACGACCAGAGACAGGAGAGAGATGATCCTCCAGTTTGGAAGTGACAACGGCTTCAAGGTCCGTGATGCTACCTGAGGATTCACAGCATTTCCTCCATTTCAATGCAGCGAGTTTAACTGCTTTTGCTTTTTCTGCCCAGATCTTTTTCATCGAGTCCGTGTGTGACGATCCCAGCGTTATTGCGTCAAACATCATGGTGAGTCAAAGCTCCAGTGCATCCTGGTCCCACGGCATACTATGCAAACTCTGTGGCATAAGGTGTGGTACTGTATCTCTGTCTGACTGACTTCCTCCCTGTTCAAGGAAGTGAAGGTGTCCTGTCCAGATTACCGGGACTGCAACAAGACTGACGCCATGTTGGATTTCCAGAGGAGGATTGAATGCTACAAAACCAGCTACCAACCTCTGGACCCTGATCGACATGACAGGTATCAATATCTAAATGCCGTTTTGTGTATTTATATGGAGAGGAAATCAACTATATTGCAGAGAGGTGCTCATAGAACATCTTAAGGCTCAACTTTAACAAACCAAGGTGGTTGAATGTAGGAAAAGGTGAAAATACACACACACCTGTCTACATCAGTGAAGCTGTTGTACAGCAGGTGCACACTTTTCTGCGAATCAGCATCACAGAGAAGCCGATATGGACATCCCATATCTCCATCCCGGTTGAAAAAGCTAAAAAAAAGGCAGTATGTCTTAAGCAAATGTAACAAAACCCCCACGGCCATGTTCCTGTTAAGCTTTACAGTGGAGCCTTAGAAAGCATCCCGACTGGAAACGTTACAAGTGTTTTTGTTTTTCTTATGTAGGAGACCCTGTGTTTAACACTGTCAATAAATGGTCCTTGTATCCTTCATGAAGGTTAATGAAACACTCCCTCCATCCTCTTCTTCCTCCAGGAACCTCTCCTTCATCAAGGTGATAGACGTGGGTCGGCGCTTCTTAGTCAACCGGATCCAGGATCACATCCAGAGTAAGATCATCTACTACCTGATGAACATCCACGTCCAGCCCCGCAGCATCTACCTGTGTCGGCACGGAGAGAGCACCGACAACCTGGAGGGGCGTCTGGGCGGGGACTCGGGCCTGTCGCCGCGGGGCAAACAGGTAGGAACCCTTGAAGTAGATTTGTAAATATGACGAAATGCCGGTTTCAGGTGCTAAATATGCTCTGCTTCAGTTCTCAGCTGCCCTGGCTGGCTTTGTGGAGGAGCAGCAGCTGCAGGACCTGAAGGTCTGGAGCAGCCAGCTGTGCCGCAGCATCCACACGGCAGAGCGCCTGGGCGTCCCGTACGAACAGTGGAAGGCTCTGAATGAGATAGACGCCGTAAGCATCGCACTAACACACCAAATTCCCAGTATTTTACTTGCGGCCAAACTGATATATTATCCGTCATTTCAGGGAATGTGTGAGGAGATGACGTATAACGAGATGAAGGAGAAATTCCCGGAGGAGTTTGCTTTGAGAGATGAAGATAAATACTACTATCGCTACCCTTCCGGAGAGGTATGCACACACGTAATAGCAGTGATTTGCATTTAGGTCATTGGCTGACATATAGCAAAAATAACCCAGATTATCATTTTAGACATAAGAATGCAACCCTACTTCAGAGGTATTTGATATACGAACAATAATAAAGACGCCAACCCTCCGTATCCTGATCACAGTCCTACCAGGACCTGGTGCAGCGGGTGGAGCCGGTCATCATGGACCTGGAGAGACAGGAGAACGTTCTGGTCATCTGCCACCAGGCCGTCATGCGCTGCCTGCTGGCCTACTTCCTGGATAAGAGTGCAGGTGGGTACTCCAAAGTCCCAGAAACCTTCTGTTGCTGTATCATAATGTTAATGATTTAAAGGTCACCTGTTACGCAAAATCCACTTTTATACATAAACGTGTATCCCCTCTGTGTAAAGAGATTCTGAAAGTTTCAGGAAAAAAGATTACCTCACTTTTTGTCCTGATCCATTTATATAAAAACCTGTCTGAAAATGAGCTGATCAGATTTTGGCCACTTAATGATGTCATAACGATTTGTGTAACCGTTAGCCAATCACTAACCAAGGTAACTCACCTGAATCTCCTCCTAGAGCACCTTTGTGTTCTTTTTTCTTACCAAATAGCTCGCAGATGGGCGCGGGGAGTGGCTCCTTATTTTCATCTAAAGTAAAAGACACAGAATCGGCACTTTTGAAACAGGGCTGAAACAGAGGGGATTATGGGATTCTACAATGCATGATCTGTTTGGTATTTGGAGCCACTTCAGAGACATGTTTGTATATCTGAGACCTATAATACATTGATGAAAAACAGTATAATAGGGGACCTTTAAGATGCTAATGCTGTTCATATGTGTTTTTCCAGAGGAGATGCCGTACCTGAAGTGTCCCCTGCACACGGTGCTGAAGCTCACCCCGGTCGCCTACGGCTGCAAAGTGGAGTCCATCTCGTTGAATGTGGAGGCGGTGAACACCCACCGAGACAGGCCGGAGGTAACGTCAGAGAAACTCGCTACTGAATGTGGGAGGCATGCTGTAAAGAAGTGGATACATGTTGAGCTCATCCTCAAATTAACATTTCCACATGCCCACCTGCAGGATGTGAAGAGGGGTCCCGGGACGTTGATCAGGAGGAACAGCGTGACTCCTCTGACCAGCCCCGAGTCCAACATCAAGAAACCCCGCATCGACGATCTGGACGAGGCCGGCTTCTCCGAGCTGCCTCCATCTGTGTCCTCGTCGTCTCTCTGCAGCCCCTCACACACCCCCATCAGCCTGTCTGGACAGGTAGGGCTCGCATAAACACACTCAGACACACACACAAGCCTTTTTCTGTTAAATCTGGCTTCTTTATTTATTGGGTTTGTGTACAGACTGCACGTTTGTCCACTGACTTATCTATGTCTCTTCCTCCTCTGCTCCTCCCTACCTCTGTTATTTTCCTCTTTTGCTCATCTACTATCTTCTTCTCTCTCTCCTCTTTCCCTCTGCTCCTCACAGCACTGGCTGGGCAGAGTTTGCCTGTAAGTATTCTGTTATCTTTTCATCCAATCCTTACACTCTCTTCCTGTTACTGCTGCTTCTTTGTTTACTTACTTTTCCCGCACTCAACTTAACAGCAGCTTTTGCTTTTTTGGACATAAAATGTAAAAGCATCTAAAGTCATATATAAATGTACATACTGTACCTTTTAATAGTGACATGTGACTCCGTAATCTCACTTGTGAGTATATATTATGACGGATGCATAATTGTTCCGTAGATGGACATGTTTCACACTGACAGGAAATGAGTGTGTGTGTGTTTTCTTCCCAGTGAGGGAAAAGGAAACAGGAAAACACGTGTTATTCCTGCCTGCTGTTGTCACCACTCTTTACGCTGACTCATGCTTACTGTCCTCTCCTTGTCTCTGTGCTTGCTTTATATCTGGCCTGCTTAAAGACAAACTGTCCTCCAATATCTGAAGGTGTTTTCACTCTTAGTCTTTCAAAGGTAAACACACTGTCGAGGCTCTGCATTGCTGCGTACTGTAGTTCTGCTAGCAGTCACATCAGACACAAATACATCAAATAAACCAGATTACTCTGACACAATGTCCAGTTTATGAAGAGATATTGGACCAAAGAAACACCATCAGGCTCATTTAGCATAGACTCAAACGTAGCATGCTAAAGCTAGCTTCCAGTAGCTGTGTTGTTGTTGCTGCTGGTTTGCTAGGTAGCATGCTAACAAGCTAAACAATTATATTCACAAGCTTAAAGTTATTTAGTCATTTTTTTCTCAGAAACAAACTGAAGTGTTATTTGTTTGTTTATAGATGGACAATTTCAAAAGTCTAGAAAAGACAGAGAGATGTGTTTAATGTGTCTGTGAATGTTTTTCTGACGCAGCGGAAAGGCGGAATTAGAACACACACACACACACACACACACACACACACACACACACACACACACACACAACCAGCCACTTGTTTACACAATCATTAACTCAGTGGTTGTTTTCATGTCCTACTTTTGGGATTACACTGCACGAGGATTTACACTCCAAATGAGGGATTACTCAACATGAGGAAGTATCAGTAAAGCCTGTGTTTGTATTGTGGTTGAACTTCTGGCAGCCGAGGCTAACGTGTTGCGTATGTAAAGGTTGCTACACAGCAGTCTTCACATTATTGCTGGATGTGTTAATGTGTTGCATTTTCAACAGTTGCGTCACAGAAATATTCACTCTATTGCTGAATGTGTTTTCATTACAGAACCTGAGGAGAAAGACCTCGGCCCTGCACTGACGTGAGGTTCACTGAAGGTCAGACATGAAACTACAAGCACGAGTTCAGTTGTGAAGAGACACAAGTAACTGTTCATTTTATTGTTAAAAAATGATGGTTATTGGTAATATTGTTCATATCTCATGTAAAGAAACACTCTTAAATGCTCCTATTTTATATCTCTTTGAGACTGAAGAACGTCACGCATATAATTATTTTAAATGGATAGCTCAGATGGCTCCATATAAACTATTTTCTACTTGTTTATAATTGAGAGACCTAAGACAGTCACAACTACAGAAATCCTTCAGCCCATTCTTTTTTTTTTACTTCTGGTTGCACTGTCAATTTACATTTTTTTCTTCTTTGCATTTTAAATGCATATTTTTCTAATTTGTGTTCAAAAGAAGATGATTTAATTGTATGCTTACATTATAAAATAAGCGATTATTTTGCACATTGGGAATACATTTGTACTTTTGCTTATTCTTTTGTATTTTTCACGTCATGGAGGTGATATCTGCCGTAGTGCCTGTAGCGCTTGTTTTTTCCAAGCCTTACGCCACTCCCCTTGCCATTTCTATGGAATAGAGACTCCACATATCACTTTAATATTTACTTTTCATCATGTTTAACGCTACAATGCATGTTGATAATTTAACAGAGTTCTTAATTTTTCTTTTTACAATGTCTGCTCTGCACAAATGTAACTTATATTTTTGTTCTATGAAGCGTGCTGTTAATAATATGTAAGTGTTCATACAGTACAAATGAAGAGATGCATGGGAGAGACTTTCTGGAGTCTTAAAATGAAAATGTATGAAGAAGTATTTTTGTACTAATGTTTAGAAAGAAGCTTACCTCTCTCTGCTGAAACCTTTGTTAACATGTTGGCACAAAATACTTGTCTTTTGTAAAAACTGTTTTATTATATTCTTTATTTATTTTTTGTAGTTTGGGATACTTGGAGGGAGAGGTAGTACCCTGTTTCAATCTGAGAGGACAGTATGTTGTACAGTCCTTTTTGTATCTGCTGGGCCAATAAAATAACTGCTAAAGATATAATTATTTCGATGTACTTGTACTTTATTTGATGCTTCTAATGTAATTGTACATATACTGCCTTTTTCTTATGATTTAATAATCTTGGGGGCATTTTAAAAACAAATTGACATAAAATACAAAGCACTGTTATATAGTAAGTTAAACTGCACAACAAGCACTATTTTGAGGCCAGCCACAACAATAAAATAGATCTATTAATCTTATATTATCATAATATTATAATGTAACATCTGGGCCCCTTTGGCTCCATAGTAAGTACTTTTACTTACTAAATATAACTTGAATGCAGAACCTTTACTTAGCTTTACTTATATGGTGTTGGTTTATTTTTTATTTATACATGTATTTAACAGGGACAGTGCACATTAATGAACATTTCTGTAAATGTGCCAGAGTTAGCCAAGTTTTTTTATTTTTTATCTGTGGGTCCCTGGACAGATTTAAAAAGTCAACCTAAAACACATTTCATTTTAAACAAGTAAATACAATACATTTAAAACATGCAACAGACATTAATGGGATACTTAAATAAAACAATTTAAAATACAGAACATTAAAACAAAACAAATAAAACAAAAGAACATGTTAAAACACAGGCAGTGGGTTGTAAGGAGCAGAAGATTGGGTCAGTGTTGGCAGAGCTGATTCCTCACTAACCATATTGTGAGATTTGATTTAAATAAAGTGAATGTGGTCTGGTCTCTGATTGGAGGTGGGATTGAGTTCCATTGCTGAGCAGCTTTAACAGAAAATGAAGACTGACTGAAAGAACTTTTTCTGAGTGGAATAATGCAATCTCCTCACGCTGCACCTCTTGTTACCCTAGTTGCAGTTGTGCGTATGTTAATAAACTGTCTAAGAGGAGGTGAGGTAAGGCCGTTGACAATCTTGTAGAAAAGGCAAGCATTTGTTTAATGAGGTTTTCCCAGTTTAGCAAGTTGTATTTGAGTATTGGGCAGTGATGCGAAAAAACAGATTTTGTGTCCAGTATTTTGAGTGTTTGTTTGTACAATGACTCCAGTGGTTTTAATGTTGTTGTACTGGCATGTGACCAGGTCGTTAAACAGTAGGTGATGTGTGAGAGAGTGTGTGTACATCAGAGATGCCTCAATTGACATGTCATCTCTGGTGAACCTAATATTCGACAGACTGAATTTGACCCTATTACATATTTTTTTAACCTGAGCCTTGAAATTGAGTGTTGAATCAATCATGACTCCAAGGTACTTGTATTGTGACACCACCTGTAGCCTCTCCCCTGATACAAAAACATCTGGTGCAACACAAGAGGTCTTGTTTTGGTGAAGAAGATGCACTGTTTTACAAATATTTAGTTGCAAACAGCATTGTTCCAACCAAGTTGTTACATGAACCATGGTGTTTGTCAGTTCATTAGGCACTTGTGTCATATTGCTTCCATGTACATATATTACACTGTCATCTGCATACATTTGGATGTTTGTGTCAGGACATACAGATGGTACATCATTTATATAGAGCGAAAATAGTAATGGTCCCAGGATTGAACCTTGTGGTTCAATCTACTTAAGTAGAATTTCTCAATTTCCTCCAACGCTGCTGGGATATTGTGTGCTAAAAGTGTGTGTGTGTCTTTTTGTGTGCGTGTTCATCCGTGTGTGCGCGTGTATGTGTGTGTGTGTGTGTTCTCAGTCCTTTCAGGGTGAGAAGTCAAAGAGTGCAAGAGTTATTGGATCAAACTATGCAAACAGTTTCAGGCTGTGTCAGGAATATTTTCTGTATTCATCTTGTGACGTTCTCCCCACTTTGCATATGAAAATGATCCGGGACTTTTATTGTTTCCTGATATTTTTTATATTCTAAAGTACATGATGTAACCTTCAGGATAGATCTGGGCTAATCTTGATGCTAACTAGCTAAAGTTGTCAAAAATCAACTTTAATTAATTTGTTTGTCAGTTAATTTGTCTTTTATCTCTCCCTACTTTTAGAGCAGTGGATTGCATGTATTATTTGTTGTTATTGCAATGTGGAACCACTATGTATTATTATTATTATTATTATTATTATTATAATAATTATAATAATTATTATTATGTGTATTGGCTCATTGTGTGGTCAGATGGTTATGTGACTGCTGTCAGGTACACTCTCTCTCTCTCTCACACACACTCTCGTGTACTTGAGCCTATCCTCATCTCTCCTCACGTCACTGAAACTCTCACACCTACTTTGAATTCTATCTTTGCATGTTGTTGTGTTTTACAAGTGCCCTACTGTGAATTAAATATGCAGAACGTTGGAATGTTTGAACGTCTGGAATGTTGGAAGGAGCGCCCCACTTCCACCTGGACACATTTCTGTGTCACGGAGCGAGTCACTCTCTGAGTCATGTCTCTATTTTTGTTGCTGCTCATCATGACTCAGCAGTGGTTTCCCTGCAGTGACTGCAACATCACGCCTTACTGTAAAGACCCTGGTGGACGTGCAGTAGCTTACAGCCTCACACTCTTGGAAACATGGACAGAGGTTTTGGCGAGGCCTCGCTAGCCGCTCTTAGCTTGCAAACGGGCCAAAACAGGTTAATCCAATAATGAGTCTTTAAAAATATTGATATAATCAGAAAATTAACAAAACATTCAGGGTGGAGGGATTGTTGGTATTTAAAAAATATATGCAAATAAAGGGGAAATCCTACCCCCACCATGCCTGGGTGTGCAGTCCCTACACTGTGAAATCTGACTACTGCACTTTTCAAGCAAGCAATTTGGTACTGCCTCATACACACGTTGACCTTGTGCACATACCTTCTGTTTGTAAAGAATGCTTTACCTCATTATTGATGTGCGGGACTCCCTTTGTGCAGAGGCCATTGATGAGGAGTTTGGGCGTTGAATGGAGAGGATAAGTGACTCAGCTGGCCTTGAATAGAGCAGATTAAATAGATCATGGGTTATACCTGAATATACTGGCACTGACATGAAAGCCCTTTAACAGGATACCTTGCATAGTTTTGTCACAATTGTTTTTTCTAAATGTAGTATTGCATTGGGATATTATCAAATACATATACATCTTCTTTTTATTACTTGGTTTAAAGGGGACCTATTATGCAAAATCCACTTTATCATGTATTTTATACATCAACATGTGTCCCCTCTGTGTGAAGAGATTCTGAAAGTTTCAGGAAAAAATATTCGCCTACTTTTTGTCCTGATCCATGGAAGTCAGGAAGTCAGATGTTGGCCACTTTATGATGTCATTACGATTTGTTGGCTTGTGTAACCATTAGCCAATCACCAACCAAGGTAACCCCCCCCCCCACCTTATCACCTGAATCTCCTCCTAGAGCACCATTGTGTTAACCAAATATCTCTCAGAGGGGCGTGGGGAGGGGCTCCTTATTTTCATCTAAAGTCACAGACAGAGAATCAGCACTTTTGAAACAGGGCTGAAACAAAGGGGATTATGGGAAGCTACAATGATCGATCTGTTTGGTATTTCGAGCCAAACACTTCAGAGACATGTTTTGTATATATCGGAGACCTATAATATATTGATGAAAAACAGTATAATAGGGGACCTTTAACTTGGCTCAGGGCATAGATGGCCATATAATTCAGAATGTCAGTGGTTCGATCCCCAGTCCCTTACCATGTTGAAGTGTCTGTGACGAAGGTAACTTCGTCACTGTGAACTGACGGCTTCGGGCCTTGTAACTCAGCACTTTAGTGAACAGTTGTGCACTTTATTAGCGTGATTGCACAGTACCGTTTGGCATGGCATATTTGCACATTTTAAATATTAATTATTGAGATAGTATTTATTAAAGGATTAAACCGTATTAATTGAAATGTCGTCTGGCAGGTGCTGGTCGGGTCCTCGGCTCCGCCTGACAAGATAGGGGAGTTAGCGAGAGCTCCGAAAGTGCTTATGCTGGTGTAGAATGACAGCGGTTAAGAATAATCCGGGTGCAAATAATATGTGGGGGTGTAGACATCATAGCGTTAAGTGGCATTAATTGTACAAGTGCTGACTGCGTTTAGTTGGGTTTGTATGTGTGTACTTCTGTTCAGTTATATGTTTGTGTTTGAAAAGTGTTCCCCCTCCCGTTATGTCTGTTGCTGGATTGTGTGCACCTGGTGCCCTGTGTTGTCTCCTCCCCCCTCACCTGTGTCTTGTTGCTGATTAGTGTGTGTGGGTATTTAGGCTCTGTTTCCCTGTCTGTTAGGGGCAGGGAGTGTGAGTGAGATCCTGGTGGCTGCAGGCTGGGCTCACGTGAACAGCAGCAGCAGGATTGAGGCGGTGTGTAATGTGTTCATGTTTTAATAAATGCCCACACCGGGTTGTATTTTTGGACGTTCTGCCTCTGCCTCCTTGCTTGGTCGGGCCGCTCAATTGTCAGCTTCACAGTGTCCTTAGGCAAGATACTGAACCCCAAATGGCTCCAATAGCCACGGCCAACGTTGTTAAGTGCTTTGGGAGTCTTCCGGATAAAAGCATTGTAATGTATCTGTGTCCATGTGTGTTTGTTTACTGACCTGTGTTCATAACCAAGTCTTAACCCTGTTTGTGATGAGGACTGCAGAGGACAGATTTAGGAGTCAACTGCGTTGGCAGAGGATACATTACCATCATTTCCTTGGGGTCCAAATATACCCTAGATTAGTGGATTGATTGCAATTGATCTAAATCTCCAAAGGGAGGTTGCCAAGAAGTGCTTTTGGTGTAGTAGTTGGACAACAGCAGCTTACTTCCTGTTATAATCGCTGTCCTGACTCTTCCTATTCCTCTGCAAGTAATTGGGTTAGAAATGGTGGACTAATAGGATGCAGACACGCCAACATTATGAGAGAGAGGAGAAGTGGACACAGAGTGGAAACTATGAAAGCAAATAAGTGGACCAGAAAAAGGACAGTGGGGAAAACACAAGGACAATTCAGAATTGGATGGCAAGGAGAGCAAGGGAGGGACAAGAGGAAATAAAAAGAGGAGGAAAAAAAGAAGCGATGAGGAAAAAAAGATGGGTCAAATTCATAAAAATTGAAAGGGATAGGATCTAAAAATTGAAGTTCGACCAGTGAGCTTCCTGTTCTTTCACACTTCCTATAATTCCCCCCTCCTTTCCCTCAACATGAGTAATCCACAAGGTGGTGTGTGGAGGCTCACGTAGTCTCATCAACAGTTTAAATCAACATGAACTATTTCATGGCTTATTATTACACATTATCCCCTAGGCAAACGCTCCAACCCTCATTGGCCAAACACATTTTCAACAATGTATATATTTGACTACATATATAAATAACGATAATAATAGTATAGTTTGTCGAAAACAGGAGAAAAACGACATACTATGTAGTATGTCGTATGTTGAAGATTTCAGAAAAAAGGACATATATATATAACAAAAACGACATAGTATAGCATGTCGAAAAATGAAATAGTATAGTATGTCGAAAAAACGACTGTCTAAAATGTGAGCAAAAATGACATTTTGAGTGTATATTTTGAACAAATTCGAGAAAAAAACAACATGGTATTTGCAAAAAACACGACATAATGTATTATGTTGAAAATATGCAAATAAACGACGAAGTATAGTATTTCGAAAATATAACAAAAAACAACGTAGTATAGTCTGTTGAAAATATCAATCAAAAGTCACAGCATAGCATGCCAAAGTAAATGTAAACATTCATTGTATTAAGTACAAATATCTGAAAAGACGACATGTTTGTGCGAAATAACAGACAAATATGTCAGATAGGAAAATATATTTTGTATGAGGAAAATGTATTTGGGTTGGAATGAAGGATTGTGACTTTGCTGTTTCTTTTGCAACAGACATGACAAAACTGAATTTCTTGAGTTGCGTAGCCAAGTTCCCCGTGTTGCAAAAAAGTCATTTCTGCAAGTTAAACTTTCAGTTCACCTTCAGCGTGCCCTTTGTCAGTTTCATTCACCCTGTTTCAGTAATGACATAAATGATGTTATAATGTGTGTAACACATGGGTAAATTCAGCCGCAGTCCTGTGTGGTATTGTTCAGCGTCTTATCACGTGAACTTTTCACCCCCTCACCCCTATCCTCTCTGCGGGTCAGCTGCAATGGTCTTAGCCAGGATCAGTTTCAGAAACGCTGTCTGTCACGCAATTTTACCAGAGTGATTTAAACTGTATTAATTACTGCTATCTAGTTTGAGCAAAGCCGGTGTAATGCTGAACATAATATGACGGTACCTACATATCCTCTTAACTCTCAGGATGCATGGCCCACTAACATCACCCTGATTAGTATGCATTGAGTGGGGGACCCTTATCTAAAAAGTTAGTTCTGAAGTTAAGCGGGGACTCGGATCAATAAAGTAGGGGGGACCCTTATCAACATTTTTTTTATTTGATATAAGGGGGACACTTATTAAGATAAAGAGCACACAGTATTAACTCAGTTAACTTTCCTGTGTAGCTCTCATGCTACCTGCTGGTAAAACGACTGAACCACAACTGTAAATAATATTAAAGATGAGCGCATACCAGTGTCATGAGTTATATCCGAGTCACTGCTGCTTGAACATGTGACCCTATAAGACCACAAATATACAACATTGGACACATAAGGACAGTTAATAGAGTAAACAAAATGTAAAAATCATTAAAAAAACTGCTGAACAATGATATCCATTATTTTGTATGACAACAGAAAACCCGGTGCTAATTGGCAAGAGGTGAGGGATATATATTTACTATCTGCAACTGAACACAGATAACCGGCATTAACACACCATGACACTATGATGGGAACAAATAATAAGCATTAACTTCACATCATATATTTTCCATAACTATTTTAGTTCGGTGTGTAAAGGAAATAGAATCTTGACTGAATCTTCGTGAAACGCCTATGGAGTTAGGGATTAGCCAATAAAGGAATATTATCTATGTGTCATATTGCAGTTGATTCTAAGGTCTTATGGCTGTTCCATTAGATGTTTCATTAGATGTTATTTATAGGGGAAGCCTAAATTATCCTGCTGTGTTGCCCAATAAGAATTTCTTCACTCTGCAATAATAATTGTAATCACTGTGTTGCTGTAAAAACTAACAGCTCTATCTGCTACACTGACATCATTTTGTCCAAGATTAGTCATTACTACCAGTGTACACTAGATGGTGGTGTAGGGTTTAAGATACAAGCAAGAGGCATGTTCACATTAAATATTATATAAATATTAAACATTTTCCACTAAAAGAGTTAGACTGTCATTCAAAATCCAGTTGTTCCGTGACAGCAATCAATTTAAGCAAATTAAGATTGTTTATTTATATGCAATAAAAACAATATCGTTTTTACGTCAATTAACACTTAATAATGAATCTATAATTGATCTGATTCATGAAAATGAATGAATGAAATATTCAAAAATGTTGTTCTGAACTGAGCCACGATAAGAAACAATGCATGGGCTGCAGGACTTTTACTGTCGATGTTATGGTCTGAGCCACATACTGTAATTCCCTAAGCAAACTTTCAATCAAAGTGGTATGATTAAGAGACGACTTTCCAACAATAAAGTATAGGCAATAAAGTATAAGTCACGCTAATTCATGTGCTTTCTATTTTAAAGATAAGAGCAGAAGTTCTGTGTTGAAAGTCTCTACAAAGTTGAATGAGAACTCTTTGTGTAGAAGTAAATGTAAGGTTTAAACACATAGGAAGACAAAAGCAGGAAAGATATACGATATAGAATACCAAGAGGTTTAGGTCACATTCCGCATGTCCTGTTTTCTAGCTAATTTATTTCCAAAGTAATCTAATAATGCCAGTATGCTTGGTGCTTAATAAGTCAATGTTATTCATATAAGAAGAGATAGAAATAGTTTAACATTCTTACATTGTCGTATAAAAACCCCCCCACTTGAATCTGTAAGATATAAAGAAGAAAACTGAAATCTAAAATGAATGATTGTCAACCTGTCACAGCTCACTGTAGTCTAAACTGAGTATCACTTCTTCATGTTTGAAATGTGCTGCTGGGAAACCAGGGGCCTCTTCAGTCCCAGACACACATGTTTTATAGATACTGTGGTACAGAAATACCATAGGCATAAAGGAACAATTGTATGGGAATAACATTTCATGGGAATATTTTATCTGTTATCTAATGAGGCGTTTAGTTTAGCTACATGCAAAGATAGGTAAACTAAGCTAAGCTAACCTGCTTTAGCTTCATATATAACTGACATGCATGACACCAGTGTCATCCTCTTATGTTATTATAGGCAAGAAAATATTTGCTAAAATGTTCAACTTGTTGCTGTTTTTGAAGATTTTTATTTTCATAAGCATGCCATTGATACCCGCACCTTTTTTTATCTTTGAAATGTAAATCATTAATTATATCACATGAGCAGGGATGGCAAAAGTACACGCATCCTTTACTCAAGTAGAAGTACAGATACTCGTGGTTAAAAATACTCTGGTAAAAGTAGAAGTACTGACTAAACTTCTTTACTCAAGTAAAAGTAAAGAAGTTTGGGCTTCAAAATGTACTTAAGTAAAAAGTACCCATAACTACCAGCTGTTTTAAAGAGTAACTTTAACTGACCTCCCTTTATATTAATAGAACAATAATGTCATTGTTAGCTAATGAATGTTTCCATGCTGAACAACGGCAACATGACAACGTTTTCATTGGTCGCTTTTTTTAGAGAAGACCAGGAAGTGATGGATACACGGATCGTGTTCAAATCAATAGGCACGCAATGACTAATTAATAATGATCACGCCACCAAACACACATTTAAATTAAAGTAACAAGCCTGTTAAGCCTGGAAAATGTAAGATGTATAAAGTACAGGTATTTGTATTCAAAATGTAAGAAGCAAAAGTAAAAAGTCGTCAGAAAAATAAGTAGTGGAGTAAAGTACTGATACCTGAAAAATGTACTTAAGTACAGTAACAAAGTATTTGTACTCCACTACTTCCCACCTCTGCACATAAAACAAGGTTAAGGCTAATGGGATTTTGTTACGTTCCCTATTAGGCTAGGGCAGGGGTACTCAAACTTTTTTGTTAAAGGTCCACTTGTGAATTTTATACAAGGTCAATGGTCCGGATCAATGCCAGTAAAGTAAAAGGAAATTAAGAAGCAGTTTCGGCATGCTATGCATGGGACCCCCTTAAGGGGGTTTCCCGACATGTTGTTTCAGTAAATTAAAGGGTCTTTCATGTTGTCGTTGCTGTTGTTAAATGTTTACGTTTATTCTGATTTGTTTTGTTTGTATCTTTTATTTTAAATGTATTTATTTATTTATGTTTTGTGAGCTGAGCTGTGTGGTTTTATATTATATGTATCTCTCTGTACAGCACGTTTGGTCAGGAGGTTTTAAAGTGCTATATAAATAAAGTTGGATTGGATTAATCTACTTTATTTGGGGGCCCCCTTCTGGTCCAAGCACTTGCCTGTCGGTAAACGGCGCCCCTGTATACACACACACATTCAATACATACATACAGTATCATGGCTTGAACTAGTGGGAGAAAGGGCACTGTTTGTCTGTAGCCAATGCCTTGAACCTCAGCAATTAGAAGCATTAGAAAGTCAAGGTAAACTTGTGGTTAACTTAAATGCGTGTCACGCTCGCGCACACAAGTAAATATATGCACGTTCATTCTCAGAACGCGTCAGACACAAGACAATATAGATTAAAGGGGAGCCATCATGCAAAATGCACTTTGTGATGTCTTTTATACATAAATATGTGTCCCTGGTGCGTCGGGGAACTCACGCAGCGTCAGAAAATAAAACCCTCTCTTTTCCTCCGTACCCAAATCTTTTAAAAAGGGGATACAACGAGGGGTACAACGAGCGGATACAGATTTGCTGCCATCTGACGTCAAATCGGCAGCGGACCCACAGAAAGTTGCTATCAGAAACAATGCCTGACGTGTTTTGGACGTAATCTCGTTTTTGTTTACATTAGCAAGCCTCGCTAACACTCAGTAACCTGTACTGGAGAGCACATGTGTTTAAAAAGCAGGAAATCAAAAAGGAACTCACCTTGTGATAAACCCAAGAGAAAAAGCATTTGAGCTCCATACTGTTTCAGAAATAATCCATGATGTGGTTTAGAACAGGATGGCGTTTTATCACAACAGAATTTAACTTTATCTCCGGTAGAATTCTGATCAGGCATTAGCTCCGCCTCCTCTTTTTTTCAAGCTAAGGACCCAACATCCGGTGTTTCGGGTTTCTCTAACAGGGCTGCAAAAGAGGGGTATGAGCAGTATGGCTTAAATGGGTGAACTGTTTGGTGTTTTAAGCAAACAACTTCACAGACATGTTTTGTATAGTTAAGACCCTACAATATATTTTTTCCAATATAGCATAATAGGTCCACTTTAATTGACATCAGAATTGTCTTTTTTTGAATAATTTTGTTTTGTTTTTGTTGAATAATAGGACACAGGGTTCGGTCCGGATCCGGACCTTGGTCCGGAGTTTGAGAAGCCCTGGGCTAGGGGATCTAAAGGAAAGAACACGACCAGATTGGTATTGGTATAATTATAAGTGATTTATTGTAAATTGCAGCGGTAAACAAAATGGAAGGCGTGCAGCCTGAAACAAACAAAAGGGGCCAAAAGGGCACAGGTTGACAGATAACCAAACTAAGGGAGGACTCAAAAGGAGTCTAAAGGCATACAGGGAAAATAAATACTAATATACTAAATAAAGAACGAAACAAAACCTCACTTTAAAAGTGGTACAGACTAACACAGGAAATATATACAAAACACACAGCTAAACTAAAAGGCAACAGTCACAAAATCCTAAACTACTCTAAATACTAACTAAACTACTCTACACTATAACTAAGCTACACTACTAATCACACACGTTTAACCACGTTAGTTAACAGAATTCTATAGGAGCAAATAGCGAGAGGCATCTGTCCACATGTCAGAGCCTCCGAGTGGTGATAGTTGCCAGGCTTTGTAGTCCTCTCCAGCAGATGTGCGCTGGGCTTGAACAGGGATTGGAGAACGTCGGGCCCGGCGTGCTCCAATCAGTGTCCTCGGAAGTGGACCAGGAGATGACAGCCAATGACGTTGGGGCAACCACACAGCTCATTTACATAATCACACACAGCTGAAAACACTCACAGGCCGGTTAATGAGCAGACAGCAGCAGCAGCTGTGACAGATTTACAAAAACTTGTATCTACATTGTAACACATAGGACATTTATTAAAAAGCAAAAATGAATGTAATATTTGTTCAAATGTTTATGTCGGATGGCAAGGTCGACTTTCCTCTCACTGAGCTAAATGATATGATTGGTACAGCTTGTCAAGCGTAACATTGTCTGAGTGAACAGGAATGTATGAAGAACAGTGTGAAGGAAACATGTACATGTATCTGTCAGTAACTGCCGGGTTAAGGCTGCTTCTCTGGAAATTAACCATTGAGCGTGTTGCTCATGTACTGACACCGCTGACGATGTATTGGCTTTGGCCTGAAGCCCACAACTTCCTACTATGTAACTGTTGGACAGTAATCACTCAGTAATAGTTGTATAACTTCCAGTAGAATTATTTGAAGGACTATTTCTCATCAGCAGTATTTTTTCATTATTTCTCTCAGCACTGGTCACCAAAAAAAGATATTTCCCATAACAAGACTTCAGGGATTACACACATCAGGAATAGCAACAATGTGAAATGTGGACATGGCATAAATTGGAGTTGGATAAAGAGCACTGTAGTTGGAAAAAGGTCGATGAAACTCATCACCTTGTTGATGAGTTTGTGTGTGCTATCATCGGAGAGGTCAAAGTGTTCACATGAGGATGATCCTTGTCATTAGTAACTGAATGGGATGAAACAGGACTGTGAAGACCATCATGCCTCAGCTTCGCACTGCTTTCTGGGAAAAAACGTGCTGCATGGGACACACAAAGCTGATGTATCAACAAGCATTTTACGGATGGCGTTGGGAGCATGTTGAACCAATGACAGCTGCCTTATATTCAAAATAAACACCATGATCTAAAAACTGAATCTTAAAAATGTGGGTTATATAGTATGACTGAAGTACATGAAGCGCATGTTAATTGCACAATGAAATGTTTGGAGAACAATAACACAATCAGCATTTAGCCTGACAACAGAAGAGAAGTTAGCTGTGATGTACCCTTTAAATCAAAGGCGAAGAGGGAGGGTGATGAAAAAAAGGTCTATAACAAAAGCTGCCTACTTATTAATACTACTGGGGGGTTCACTTTGACTTTATTATAACAATGACACCTGGGATTCTTGCGGTTGTTTACTGATTTTTTTAGACACTTGATCAATCTTCATGTTTAAATGAGAATCAACAAACAGGATTTATGTTGTCAACGTCTCCGCTGTGCAGTTTGTTCGGAAATGAATGCAGTGTGTCCTGTGTTGTGCGTAGCTCTGATGGAAACAGAAAGAGATCCAACACTAGTGACAGAAAGTCACCTTAAATGGAATCTAACTTATTACAAGTGTTTCACAATGACACATATAATATAGGTCTAGTTGGTTTTACACATTTCATGTGTTACATATTTGACCTTTTAAGGCCCCTTTAATATGTAATAATTATACTTCCATTGTAATTTAGTGGTATATCCATACAGTTGACTAGAGTCTTTTCTGGTGGTTTCTTTTTTTCATGAAATGAGCAAGATGATTACATTTAAACTTGAAATACATGGAAGTGGAGACAGGAATGTTAAAAGTGAGCTATATTTAGTAAAGTGAAAGTTTCAGGATGTTCAAGTTATGTATAACTGTAAATTACATTTGAACAAGTGTTTTAAATTGTCAAGATATAACTTAGATACAATTATAAATGGATTAAAGTCAAATCCCCGATCAACAAAGGCAGTCTTTCTCTCCTCTACAGCTTCTCCCTTGGACCAAGTTTGTCTCCCAAATGGTGCCATTGTGAAATTGACTACACCCAGAAGCCCTGTGGAGAATAGTGCGTTTAATATAACCTCTGACATATTCCAAAGAAACCCTTTATTACCAAATGTAACCTCTGTTATGTAACTGTTATGTAAGTCTGGTCTTGAAAGAACTGCTGTAAAACATTGATTTAGTTGGCTGCCTCAGTCTCTTAGCTTTGTGCTTTTGAATCATGAATTAGCTCTTTCTAGATTTCTAACAGAAACATTATAATGAGTTAGTTATAAATATCATATCCCACATTACAAAATGACAATAATTTGTATGTTTGGTAAATCTAATTGGATGGTTTGCAAGTTTTGATTATAACATTAATACCCTACTTATTATTCTCCTCATTATACTACTGTAAATCCAGAAACAGATGGTGAAGATACACCTGCAGACAAACACTGTGAGCGATGGAACTGGTCATGGTCATGATGAAGATTTCAGGTCATGATGAAGATTTCTTGTGTAAAAAGTTAAAACATGACTTTGGAAACCCATACTGTAATACAAAATGGCAATAACAATTATTTTCAAACGAAAAATAAGTTTCATGTCTAAGATCACCAGCTCAATTGGAAATTATCGTTGAAGTGTTAACTTCATGGGACATTTCAGAAACCACAAATAAATCCAATAGGTTTATTTGTAATGATTTATAGGTAAATGTATTCATGTGATCTTTTTTAATCAATGGCAGTTAATATAAATAGTTAAATACTGTATATGTAACATTGAAGTGATAGCACCGCAGGTGTGTATTCATTAATAAATGTATTACTGTTACTTGGAAATACCCGATTAACAAAGGCAGTCTTGTCCTCTACAGCTTCTATCATTGACAAAGTCAGTCTCCAAAAGGGTGCCATTGTGAAATTGACTACACAGAAGCCCTTTGGTCCTGATGTGAATAAGTGTGACTTGTTTATCAGCTCGTATAACCCGCCGATGTATTCCAAAGAAACCCTTTATTACCAAGTGTAACCTTTGTTTTGACTGCACCATGGTAAATAAACACAATTTTTTTTATAATGTTTTAGTTTATAAAAATGTTTAGGCTTTGGATAAAGTTGTCAGCTAAATGAAACAAAGTGTAATGTCTCTGTTACGATACTCTTTTTTTTTCAAGATTGAGGCTCTTTGCTGCAAGAGAAGATGGTCGCTCAGTGTGCGAACCATTAGATGCAAGACGGCGCTGTAATCGCTCGGTCCTAAAGCTGCTCCAGACGAGAGCAGATGTAAAGTTCTCCAACATATGGCCTGGCGTCCAGACTGTCGGGTTAAGGGGTCGTATTTACAGAGGCCAGAGGAAGTGCACGGCATACAGTTACATAACAGGAGGGTTTTCAGTCTGCGACTGAAAATGCGTAGTCTTTCAGCAGTCCTAATATCAATGGGGAGTTCATTCAACCATTTTGAGTATATCAAACAGACCTGTTTTTGTTGAGGGGTACCTGCGTCCAGATCTCAGTGAGAGAGAGCTGATTGACCAAGCAGAGCAAACTGCATGTGTTGGGGTGTATTGTTAACCATAACCATGTCCTTGATGGAAAGAAGGGCCTGATTAATTCACAGCACGGTATGCCAATACCAGCGTCTTGAAATGGATTCAAGCAGCTATTGGTAACCAGTGAAGGGAGCGGAAGACAATGTAGTGTGGGAGTTCCCGTAGACAAGGCTTTAGATGACAAGAGCCTGGACCAGAACCTGCGTTGCCTTCTTGGTCAGACGGAGACATATCCTCGAGATGTCGTAAAGATACGTCCCCAGCTGACTCAGAAAGCGACTCAGGTTCTGGTCCAGGCTCTCGTCATCTCACGCCTAGACTACTGCAACTCCCTCCTGGCTGGTCTACCTGCATGTGCCATCCGACCTCTGCAGCTCATCCAGAATGCAGCGGCTCGTCTGGTTTTCAACCTTCCTAAATTCTCCCACACCACTCCGCTCCTCCGCTCCCTTCACTGGCTTCCGGTAACTGCTAGAATCCACTTCAAGACACTGGTACTTGCTTACCGTGCTGCGAATGGATCTGGCCCTTCCTACATCCAGGACATGGTTAAACCGTACACCCCAGCGCGTGCACTACGCTCTGCATCAGCCAAACGACTCGTTGCGCCCTCGCTGCGAGGGGGACCCAAGTTCCCATCGGCGAAAACACGTGGGTTTGCTGTCCTGGCTCCAAGATGGTGGAATGAGCTCCCCATTGACATCAGGACGGCAGATAAGCTTGCACATCTTCCGGCGCAAACCTGAAAACTCATCTCTTTCGACTCCACTTCGAGCGTTAGAACGATTAACGAAGCACTTTTATACTAATAAAGGACTGGATTACCTAAAGCCAGTTGAGTAGCACTTGAAATGGTTGGCTCTATGAAACCTGATATACTTATATGATTCTGTTTTCTTCAAGGTTGTGTCTTCCTGGTCCGAATGTACTTATTGTAGTTCGCTTTGGACAAAAGCGTCAGCTAAATGCAATGTAATGTAATGTAAAGTTTTCTGCAGGAGAGGGTTGTTTCAGTCATGTTAGCAGTTAAGGAGCAATTAGTCGTCTAGCGTCATACCCCTATTACTTGGGCTGAAATATTAGGGTTGCTAGTCTTGTGCTGGTGGCCTGTCCAACCTGCACACATGCTCTTGTATCATTGTTTTTTAATGGGGAACAACCTCTGTATGGTATGATCTAGGTGCTTTGACGTCACGTAAGGGAGGTTTCCACTTTTACTAATGTCGGAGATATTTCCTGGTCACGTGCAAACTGATTTATGAATGAACATCCCCTTGATTCTCCCTCCCCGCCTCTTCACAATCTGCTCCTCTACTCACCGTGTTTTCCCTCACTTGCCCTGTTGTCCACAATCCCATTTCATTAGAGCACTGAGAGTCAAGCGTAAAGCCCAAACGGATGTGTTCACTCCGACTGTGCCGGGGAGGGGGGCTTCCCTGATGATGTTGGAAGAGGATTACCGGCTCGCTCTGGCCACCTATCTCTGCTAGATTACGCCCTTCGGATTATGTCATTCACCCAGAAGAAAAAAAAAAAAAACCTATCTTTCAACCCCTTGTGTGGCAGCTGTGGAGTCAGACAGCTGTGAGGTAATCATTACAATCTATGATTTACTTTTTATGCTTGCTCATTATGTTGATGTGAAGTCAGCTACTAACTCTTTAGTTACATTTGATTTTGACACACAGCACTTCAAAAGCGGTATGCTTGGGGAAATTAATTTTCAGTTACAGTAAAGTTTTCCCAATTTGTTAAAATATCCAGCACTGATATGATAAAGCAGCATCTTTATGATATAAACAGTATTGAGTGTGCATAATCTGTGCGTGCTGTCAGAGGAGCAGGGATTAACCGCACCTCTCGATTTCCTGCTGATTAGTCTCCGAGCATCAGGGATATTGTCACGACAGCAGCAGGAGGAGGAGTCTGAATCCCTGTTGGAAACCTCTAATTTAATAGTAAAAGCGTGGTTCATTAATTATTATTATTATCAGAAAAGCTAGTTTTAATTATCTCAAAGGAAGAGTTACAGGTTAGACCTCTTTTCTTTGATAGTGTGAAGGGTCCATTTAAATGGTCATTTCATGGGTTTACATTTTCTAGCAAAGATAACTAAATCTAAACCTTGTGGGTAAAACATGAGATTTGACAGCGGATAACCGAGAAATGCTCTCACGATTTTATCACTACTCTTTGGTTATTATCTAAGATATCTCTGTCACCACCATGTCTTGCACACACATTTTCCGGCTGAGGACCTCAGATGAAAAAGTAAAGTGTTTCAAAAGGGCCTATTTTTCTTCGTCCAACAGTACATTTACTCCAAGCATGATGAATGGTTCAGGCTGGAGACACACACGCATTTTAAGCTTGTTGGAGAAACAGTTGGATATTTGAGAAAATACCCTGTTCACTGTAAAACGCAAAACTTCAAATTGTTGGCCTGAAAATAATTTGTTTGTAAAGTGAACAAAAAATATTGAATTGAGTTGCTTACTACATTAAAGTAGTTATCTCGACTATCTTTATTATGTTGCTTGTTTAAAGTGTGTGTCATTTAATAAATTCAGTTGGCAAACATTTAGAAATCCAAGGTTAGAGTTCAAACTAAGTTCTTTGTGTATGCTTCGAGCTAAGAACGGGGTCTCCAACAGAAATCTGCAGGGGGTTTTCTACAGTATTTCGCCTTTACATGTTCGGCAGTGACACTCTGCTGTTCAACGGGAACTGATCATCCTCAAGGTGAGCACTTTGTTTGAATGTTGTATTGAAATGATTAATATAGAAAATGTCTGATTTAAAGTGTAACATGAATTGATTGCGAATTATTTAGTTGATTGTTAGTGAATTATCAGTTAATGCGGCACTAGATTTTGTTTGTGGTACATTAGCCGAGTTTAACATTAGCTAGCTAACGCTTCTCTGAAAGATGAAAAAATGTTTTAGAAACGTTGTCTGGCCCTAGACTTCTAAGGTATGCTACGATGGACAAGTGTAGCCAGAAACGTGGTCGGCTGTTAGCTTAGCACATATAAGATGAATATCATGGGCAGAAAAATATAACTATGAATAGGTGTTTTAGCAATATTCTGGCAATCCGTCTGTCGGCCAGCATTGAGGACATGCGGGTTCTTATTATACATCCATGTATGGCGGGTCTGTCAGGTCGAGCATGGCGTGAGGGAGGAAACACAACGTTAAACTGTTTTATGGCCAGAATATATGGTAAAAGACGGACTGCATAATTAGAGGGAGGATTACCGTGAGTTAACGATCAACTAGAATGTAATGTGGCGAGGGAATCAACCGTTTAAGAGCACTATGTCGACATCAGCAAACATGTTTTCACCGTAGCTCCAACGATATTATTTTCGGCAATTAAGTACGTTAAACATTTAAGATTAAACGTGTTGATTGATTGAAAAGTTTATTAACAGCTTGTATATTGGGTACAGTACAGCTCAAAACATACAATTGTTAAGGGGATGCAGACCAGAGAAAGACTTTCGTCTTGTTTACATCAGGGTCCCCCATTTCCAATTCATCATATCATTTAAGACATATTTGACATACAGATGGCTTATTTACAATTTACATACAGGTGTTTTTTTTACATACAGATTGCTTGTTTACAATTTCATTTTAGATTTCGTTCTAATACATCCTAACCGGACATTTAAGACATACCAAGTCTACAGATATACAGTTAGTAACAGAGTCTAAAATGCGAGTATATACATAGATGGGGGGGGAAGCTGTCCATTGTACGACAGGTTGAGATTTGTACCATTACCGGGGCCAGTTTTGCAATGCTCTCCCCCGAAGGTGCTCTTTAAGAGAGGTTTTGAAGGTAAGTATAGTTTTACTTTCCTTTACAGTTGTGGGAAGAGCGTTCCACCTTGATGTGGCATAATTGCGAAACGTGTATTCCCCCTTTTTTGTGCCAAAATCTGGGTTTCACATGATTTGTGGAGCTCCCTCTGGTGCTATGATCATGGTATTCCTTGACCTTTGGGAAGAATTTGACATGTACATGGGTACCATAGAGGTGTAGTGGATCTTGTAGACCAGGCCCATTGCAAGTAGTGTTACAGCTTCATAGATCGACATGTCTGATAGGTGGTGTAATATCTTGGATATTAACAGACAACGGAACAGTTTGGTTATTTAACAGGACGCTTTATTGCTCCCCTCCGGTGGTTCTCCCCATAGATATATATAACACTAGACTCACCTCACCCGCGCTGCTGGCCAAGTGGAGAACCGACGTTGCCACTTGGCCGCCATCATTGCCACAGGCAGTTCTCTCATTCAATAACATTATGGTTTACTATTAAATAACCATAGCTTGCTCAATTTTCAACCAATTTTCAAACGGTTTGGTTTTTATAAACATCAAAGATGTAGTTATGATCCTGCATACTTATAATACATGGACTTTCATATGAAAATACATTCATCAGATAAAGCCATAGCTATACAACACACACACACACACACACACACCACACACACACAACACACACACACACACACACACACCACACACACACACACACGGTATTTATATTAAATATTTGCCAGTGTATATATTTCGATTATTTTTATTATATTGTTAATATTTAAAATAAATTATAAAATTAAAATACATTTATATTTTATATATAAATCGAGGTCTCATGTTACCACTCTGGAAGCCAAGAGTTGTTAATTTAGCATGCCTTAGCTTGAAGAACAGGGACACAACTAATGACAATAGCATATGTTGGTATATTATTTAGATATTCACACCTTTATCAGAAGAACCAAACCAACATAAAATGTGCTCACAGACAGGCCAGTTCTGTCTAATATCATATTATCACAATTATCTTTGACATGAGATCTTCATATCATCCTAGTTTTGTATTTAGTTTCTAGATTTGTAAACAAATCGAGAACCTTTGAAATATGTTAGTGAAAAAAAGACCAAGAATAATATAAACTGTACCATGTGTCCTTTGTGTCCTTCTGTAGTCCATTTGTGGTTTGTCTTGTCTCACCCCCGGCTGATATATCAACAAAATCCACTGTTTAAATTGTTCCCTATATTGCCCCTATGCCCCTGTAAGGTGTCCTTGGGTGTTTATGAAAGGCGGCCCCCCCAAAATAAATGTATTATTATTAAGAAGAACAACTTGGTGTGGTGTGGAGGGGATGTAGGGAAGCAGGTGGGGAGAGATGGGGGTTCAAGGTTATTTGTTTAAATGTGTCTTGGAGATAAGGACCCGGTGGACACAATAAAATACAGTATAACACAAAACCAATAAGACACAACGGTGACACATGGCACACCCACAATCAATCATCGTCCAGCCTCGGTATTCTTTCACAACCATGTTATGGGTTTATTAGACTGAGCAAACATAAACATATGTGGGGAACATAGTGCTGCGACTCATGGAACATGAAGATTTAATAAATACATAGTAGGTGGCGATATATGCTCCTAGTGGTAGCGATTCGCCATTAAACAAAGAAGAAGAAGAAACATCAGGGGGAAAGAGAGGGAGACACACAAGCACCCACTACGGCACGTAACACATGTGCACACACAGTTGGAGCTAATACCCTTTGAAAAGGACTGTTTTTGTGAGCTTCTGTCTCATGTTGCCACTCTGTAAGCTCAGAGTAGTTGTTTTTGCAATGTGATGCAGCCTTAGCTTAAAAAACAGGGTTCTTGTTTGCAGACAGCGGCGATTGGAGCATCCGTAGGCTGCACAAAAGTCCGGCATAGTCAGGTACTTCTGTAAACACAAAGCCAGCAAATTCCTGTATCATAATGCAAGATGTTTTTAACAAGCCAAACCACTTGGAAGAAATCATGTGTAACTTAAGTTATGTTTGAAAAGAAAGAGCAGTTCTGCCTCTCCCACTGGTGTAAAGTTGCTGGGTCAACTTTGTAATACTAGGTCTCACTCACAGCCTCTTGTTATTAGCCAGCTAATAAATACAACCACATACACAAAGAAAAGCTGCAATTTCAACATGTCCAAGCATCCTGTATCATAGCCATGCTAATAATGTTTATAATAAACCAAAACCGTTTGTAAATCAGTCAAAATTTCAGCGAGTTACGGCCCGTCCACACAGCGGCGTGCGTTGAAGCTTCCAACGCTTCGGCCCATTCACTTTGAATGGGGTGACGTCACTTTTAGCCGAACTGCATTTTGGGAAGCGACGTGGAGCGTTGCTGGCGTAGCTGGCGTCAAAAGTTGAGCAATGTTCAATTTTTGACGCCTCGAGACGGAGGCGTCAGCCAATTAAACTCCCGTCAAGCAAATCTGCCAGTACAAGTGCTAGCCAATCAAACCGCGTGTATGCTGGGAGAGACTACGCAGGTCTTTTCCTCTCATATTCCAAAAAATGGAGGAGAAATTAATTATAGTGGTAGTGAATCACCCGGTGTTATATGATCAGTCTCTGTTCATTTACCGGGATAACAAACCGGAGGAGCCAGGCATGGAGGGAGGTGGCAGAGACAGTGGGTGGAACTGGTAGGTTTTTGCCAGTTTGGGGAGTTTATATTATATATGATATTCTGAACAAACTGTGCTGTTGTATTAAGCTGTAACGTGTCTCTACTGTAGGCTAGTTTTATTATATGTACAGCACTTTGGCTCGACCAAAAATCGTTTATAAATGTGCTATATAAATAAAACTTGATTTGATATATCCAGTGGTACTTAATTTTAACATTGAATGGACAGCTTGCAGGCATAGACAGTATATTTAGCCAGCATGGAATGAAGCATAACATAGCACCATAGACATTAATGTCATAATGTAAAAACCTTTTATGCAAATGACAGTGATAAAGGGATTTGCTTTTCATTAATGTAGGAATAATTTAGTCAATTCTTCAAGTAGTTCAACAAATTAACTTTATTATTTCATTTCATTAGAGGAATTGTGCAGGACAAGGTGGAAGTCCTCTGAGGGACAGGTTCCGGAAGGAGAAAGCTAGGGAGAAGGAGGCAAAAAGAAGCGGGGCAGGGTCCGTCAGGCGGGATATAAGCCCTGGCGTTTCACGGCAGTGATGGGTTTTTTAACCCCATTTCTCATTGACCGTGAGACGTCCAGCAATATCCCCCGGCAAACCCTGCCTCCACCCCCCTGTACTACTCCTGACCCCAGCCAGGTGCCAGAGGATGAGAGCCAAAGCCAGCTAGATGAAAGCCTTGGTGAAACTCGCCAGCCAGCAGCCAGCAAGCTGAGGCAGGGCAGACAGGAGAGGAGGAGGATAATGTTGAGGGCCGGGGAAAAAGGAGAAGGTGAAGGGAGATGTCCGCCTTTGAGAAAGGGTTGCTGTCAGCCATCGCTCCTGTTCTCTCCATGCCACTTACCTCAACCTCGTCCAGTGGTGGAGAGGACGAGGACGAGTTGTTTCTCCGTGGCCTCTTCCTCATTGCGAAGGATGTCCCATGGCAAAGAAGATAAGGCTGAAATTTGCCATTCATAAGGCATTTTTTGAAGCAGAGCAGGAGGAAGACTGAATTAATCACTTTGTTTGTTATTTACAGCCATACTGATCCACAACTACATGTTTTACACTCATCACTGCACTCATCACTGCACACACTTCACTCACAATATTAACATATACATTATTATAAATAAAAGTTATTTAAAGTATGTTATGGCTATACTGTGTCTTCACTTTGTTCATGTAGTTTGTCAGTTACAACATACGGAAGATACAGAAGCTTCATGTATGTCGATGTATAATGTGCTGTCTTCTGTATAATTGTTCATGTGAAAACCTGTTGAAATCACGAGTGGTTTATCAGTAAAAACAGGGCTGAAGGAAAAAGGTTGTTAGCAATGCATAATATCAATTTAAGAAACATGTTTATTAGGAATGTTGTTTTTTTAAAATGGCTCATTTGGAATATTTGCTTTTTAAAGAAAATATGGGTAGCTCTTAAAAGAGCTTTTGGTTTGGAGGCTCTTAAAAGAGCCATGGGTGACCCTACACCACATTCTGCTGCCATGGCACTGCACCCTCCTCATTGAAATAGCTGCAGAAGGTGTCCCGCAGTTGGATGGATCTGCGTGTGGCGTTGTTGGAGCCCATCCTCGGTGCATCACGCAGGGTTGGATTAGCTGGAGCTTCATCCGTGGACTCCTGCGATAGGTGTGGCGTGATGTCCTTCCTATCGTCTTCCTGCGGAGGAAGTTGTGCAACACACAGGTGGCCTTCACACACAACTCTGCTACCCTCCGGGCTGGTGGTGATGACACGCCTGAACATTCTCCACTGAGATGAGAGGATGCCAAACGCACATGAACCACCAACCTGGCCCGGCTGAGGCGTGTAGTTGTACATCCTCCTCTCGCGTGTGATCTGGCGTCCAGGGAATGGACGCAGCAGGTTGTCCAGCAGCGGAAAAGCCTCATCTCCAACCAACACATGGGGAAGAAGGCCGAGCCGCTCTGCTCCTGGGATGACGGTGTCAGGTGGTAGCTGCAGACTGCCATCTCTGAGGCTCTCTCCAAATGCAGAATTCCGCAGGCTCCCACTGTCCGCTGCTCCTTCCAAAGCCTCCAACATCCACTACCCTGAAGAGGTACTGGGCATCCACGACAGCCAGCAGTACCAAGGAGTGGGGTGGACTTATAGTTGAAGTACAGGGACCCAGAATTTGCCGGAGCCTGGATCACCACGTGCTTCCCATCAAATGGCACCAACGCAATTTCTTGGAAAAGTTCCAGCCGCTCCTGGAACCCAGCAGCGATGGCTCTCCAGTCCTCGGTCTGTGGTACCAGGCATGGTTTCCTCAACCAGGGCGGTCCAGATGGCACCCGCAACCTCCCTGACAATGACAGCCACGGTTGCATGCCCGACCCGATAGCTGAATGCTATGTCCTGTATGAGTCACCGGTTGCCAGGTACCTGAGAAAAAAATAAGATACATGATTTAAAAAAAGTATATTGTCCCCACACACCACAGACCACAGACACACTCAGACCCCCCCCCCCACACACACACACAGACCCCACACCAGGGCTCTCGACTAACTTTTTTCCCCATCCTCCCGGAACCGTCCCGAAATACAATCTAAGCAGTCCCGAAATTAATGTGGACCGTCCCGATTTAAAATGTTAGTTTTTCAACATTATCATTAGTTAAATCATTCAAAGTGACCTTTAACATAAATAAACATCATACAAATCATTAGATGATATTCATCAACCTTTTTATTTGAGTAAATCATTCAATCACATAAACAAAGGCCAAATATATTTAAACAAACACACAAACGAGAAAATTACTCTAATATTGAAATCCAATCAAGTCCATTCAATTACAAACAAAATCCAACACTGTGTCCTGAAGACAGAACCCAGAGTAACCGCTAACCAGGATGACAGTCCTGTAACACAGTCAGGAGACCTTTACAAACTGCCCCCGCCCCCATCGCACACAGACGGGAGAGAGAGATCTCGTCTGGATTGGAAAGCTCCGAAAATACATCATAGACGCATGTTGTAGTCTTATTGCATATTAAGAAACGGAGGTTTGGTGAAACTAAAACTGCGATATAATGTGTTATGTAGCAATAATACATATGACATATATTTTTTAAATGTCTCCAGTACCGATAAAAAGTCCGATAACGTCGGAGCTTAACGTTACTACTGTCTTAATAATTCCGGCCCGTTTAAATACCGGGGCTCGGTACCCATCCCTACATGTGGAGAGGCTCAGCCTTATTACCCATAGGGGATGAAGAGGAGTAGTAAATAAAGAGGCCGGTGCTCCAGGTCTGGTTCTGCTGGTGCGTTTTTGTGATGTAATGGTAAAAACATTCAGAATTCCTCCACGGGATGCCATTGTAACATCACTCAAACCTGCAAAATACGTCACACTCAGTAGGCTACATAGCTAGACCCGCAAATTTGCGGGCCAGGAATTCGCGGCACAATGTTTTGTGCGTGTTTGTTTATGTTGACAAGGAGGTTTAATGTGCTACACACAAAACGTGCAGTCGGTTTCATTTTCATCGCCGTTGTAGTAGAGTTAGCAGGGTATTTTTATTTAACTCTCGTCCCAAAATTATTTGTTATCCTCCCTGACACTATTTTTTCGTCCCCGGGACGACGGAACGTCCTTAAGCTCGAGCCCTGCCCACACACACAGACCCCCCACACACAGACCACAGAGACACACACCCCACACACACAGACACCCAAACACCAGACCACAGAGACAGACACCCCACACACACAGACCCCCCCCCAACACCACACACACAGACCCCACACCAGACCACAGACACACAGACCCCCCCCACACACCACAGAACACACACCCCCACACACACCCACCCCCAACACACACAGACCACGATACACACACACACACAACACACCCACCACACAACCACATACACACACCCCACACACACCACATACCCCCCCCCACCACCCCCCAACACACACACCCATACAACACACCCCCAACACACACATACCACAGATACCCACCCCCCACCACCACACCACAGCCCACAACCCACCTACCACATACCACACACACACCACATACCACACACACACACACACATACCCCCCCCACCCCCCCCCCCCCCACACACATGCCATGTACACAGGGAGCAATCTGTATTTACCTAGCTATCTTAATTAATGTCATCCATCTGAACTAAATCACAGACTCATTCATCATTCATCCATGGCATGCATTCTCTCTCTTTATATACAGAGTCAGGTTAAAGAAGTAGAAATACACAAAACGTACCGTAGGCAGATGGCGAGTCGCTCGGCGGGTCCGATTGACAAACGCATATGGGTGTCCGCCTTTGAAATCAGTGGACCCACTTTTCCGAGCAACTCGTCGAACACTCTTTGCTCATCCTGAAGTACTGCTGAAACAGTACATCATCCAGGCGGAGCTCTTGGACCAGAACGTGGTATTCCCCCCGTTGCAGACGTTTTCTGAGTATCGGATGTACCCAACAGCGACGCACACTACATGGCCTCCTGCGAGACATTGCATACACTAAAGCCACCCTTGCTACTACACTTGCCCGTGCTACCCTTGCTACAAAACCGGCATCCATTTTGGCAATAGTGGATTAGAACCGGGCTTTTCCTTTTTTGCTATGTCGGGGCGGGGAGATTTATGTGATTGGTTGTTGGTCGCGTTGACTCCCCAAGCTTCAGACACGCCCACCGCCAAGCGTCAACGCACGCCGCTGTGTGGACGGTCCGTTAAGAGTATTTTTGTGCAGATCACTCACCTTTACAACAGCTACATAACGCGAATCAGAGAAACTGTTGACTGTGGCAAGATGGCGGCCGGTGAGCTACGCTGGAAAATCTCCCATGAGCCTCTAGTGTTTATTTATATATATATATATATATAATATATATATATATATATACTATATCTATGGTTCTCCCGCCACCCCCCACTTACTGTAAACTGTCGTAAAACATGCCGTAACGTATGACAACTCCCCTTGTAGTCAGTTAACAATACTATGACATCTCCCTTTTTCCCTTTTAACAATATCATCACATATCAATAACTTAGATATCTTTTCTTTAACAATATCAACACATCAATAACTATGACATCTCCCCTTTTTTTTTTTCCCGATGAGATAAGACCTCTGTGTAACACTCTCACGCTGCATCCACACTACAGCGTCGACAGCTTCAAAAAACAGTTTCCAACGCGTCTGCCCATTCACTTTGAATGGGGTGACGTCACGTTGCCTCGCTTTTCGCCGAACTGAATGGTGGGTAGCATAGCGGTCCGTCTCCGCCGGAGTAGCCAGCGCCAGCCAATCAAATCCCTTTTCTGAAATTCTGACAGCTCAAAGCGCTAGCCAATCAAACCGCGTCTAAGCTGGGAGAGTCATCTCACGCCTAGACTACTGCAACTCCCTCCTGGCTGGTCTACCTGCATGTGCCATCCGACCTCTGCAAGCTCATCCAGAATGCAGCGGCTCGTCTGGTCTTCAACCTTCCTAAATTCTCCCACACCACTCCGCTCCTCCGCTCCCTTCACTGGCTTCCGGTAACTGCTAGAATCCACTTCAAGACACTGGTACTTGCTTACCATGCTGCGAATGGATTCTGGCCCTTCCTACATCCAGGACATGGTTAAACCGTACACCCCAGCGCGTGCACTACGCTCTGCATCAGCCAACGACTCGTTGCGCCCTCGCTGCGAGGGGGACCCAAGTTCCAATCGGTGAAAACACGTGGTTTTGCTGTCCTGGCTCCAAGATGGTGGAATGAGCTCCCCATTGACATCAGGACGGCAGATAGCTTGCACATCTTCCGGCGCAAACTGAAAACTCATCTCTTTCGACTCCACTTCGAGCGTTAGAACTATTAACGAAGCACTTTTATACTAATAAAGGACTGGCTTTACCGAAAGCCAGTTGAGTAGCACTTGAAATGTTTGGCTCTATGAAACCTGATGTACTTATATGATTCTGTTTTCTTCAAGGTTGTGTCTTCCTGGTCGAATGTACTTATTGTAAGTCGCTTTGGATAAAAGCGTCAGCTAAATGCAATGTAATGTAATGTAATGAGAAATATCCCGCCGTTGATTTCTATATTTCAAAAAAGATGGAGGAGAAACTATTTATCGCCGTAGCAAATCACCCGGTTTTTGTATGACCAGACCCTTCTTCACCTACCGGGATACAAACCGAAGGACCAGTCATGGAGGGGAGGTGGCAGAGACAGTGGGGTGAAACTGGTAGGTTTTCGCCTGTTTGGGGAGTTTATATATATTGCTCGCATAAAATCCCCGGGTTTTTTTGCTTTGTATGTCGGGGGCGGGAGATTCATGTGATTGGTTGTTTCTCAGCGTTGCTCGAATAAAATCCCCAAGCTTCAGACACGCCCAGCTCGAAGCTTTTTTTGAACCTGTAGTGTGGACGCTCCGTCACCTGCCACTACTGCAGGTGTGGACCAGGTCTTTTGATTGTCCAGTCTGGTGAGAAAATGGTCTCCTCGCTGCAGTGGTGTGAGCTCTCTCACGGCCATGGCGCTTGTTATAGTAGAAGGCCTGTTTGCTTTTTCTCCGCAGCATCTTGAGCTCTGATGTGATGTCTGCTCGGCCACTTTGGTTGCAGGTTCTTGGCCAGAGTGTGCAGCGTCGTCCTGATTTTCCTGCCCATTAGGAGCTCTGCCGGACTGCCACACGTTAATGCTAGTGTGGAGAAGACGGTAAACCATTAAAGCAAGTAGGGGGGTTCCTTTTGGCTCAGAATCCCCTTTGCCGTTTGGACTGCACGTTCAGCTTAACCGTTTCCATTGTAGGTTGTGGGGACTAGAGGTTGTGTGTGTAAAGTCCATGTCACAGGCAAAGCCTCTGAAGACATCGCTGCTGAACTGTGGTCGTTGTCACTGACAATCTCCTCCGGTATTTCCGTGCGGGCAAACATGGCTCTCAGCTTCAAGATCACATGTGCACTAGTCGTGGTAGGCATGTGGAGTATCTCCAGGTATCTAGAGTAGTAGTCAGCTATGACTAGTAGGGGTGTAACGGTATCCGTATTCGTCCCGTACCGTCACGGTTCGGACGTCACGGTTCTGCACATGCAGTCACACGGCGAATACGCCTTTTTTTACGAGTGGGAAAAAAGTCTGTCACTCAGGGCAGTATTACACTATATATAATCCAGGGGGCGGCATTGCTTCTAAAAGCCAGCCGCCCGTAAATAACAAATGAAGACAAGAACAAAACACAACAAATGAACACAATACATGTGCAGCTCCTTGTGGAGAAGGAAGCTGTTCACCATTGCAATGTCCCAGAAAATGGTAAAAAAAAAAAGGTCTTGTACCATTTCATGGTTTTGTGGTGAACACTGTAGTACCCAATCAAAGCATCGGACATATCCACGCAGCCCATGCTTCTGTTGTAGTCCACCACAGCGTCAGGAACGGTAACAACCTTAGTCTTCCACACACCAGCCCGTTTCACTTTCCTCCTGACAGTCTGTCCACTGAATCAGAAGATGCAGAGGGAGGCTGAGTTAGTACTGGTGCAGACGTCCAGCGGCGTAGCTTGGATGTTGATGGCTCTGGGGCAACTGTATGCTGATCTGATGCACGTCGTAGCTCGGATGAGGCAGATGTTGATGGCTGTGATCCAGAAGCAGTTTAATACTTGTCTTCATCACTGTGAAAACAAATGTGGAAAAAACAATTACTTTGATTACTTCACTGGATTATTCTTTCAAAAATGTAACTCAAATCAGAAATAATTCCTCCATTTAGCGTGTGTGAAATAACAGTATACATATATATATGTGTGTATACTGTTATTTCATATATATATATATATACACTATAGCGTGTGTGAAATAACCGTATACATATATACTGTTATTTCATACACGCTATAGTATATATATATATATATATATATATATACTGTTATTTCACACACGCTATCGTGTGTATATATGTGTATATATATATATATATATATATATATATATATATATATATATATATATATATATATATATATATCATTGCTGTATGATTGGTCAGTCATTGGAGGCAGTCGCATTTCTACAGGCTACGCACTACCTGTTAGCATCTGTTAGCATCTAGCTCTCCTGCTTACAAACTTTAGCCATCCCTGCTTATACAAGTAGTAGTTTTAGTATCTGCGATCTGCGGAGGCCTACCTGTGAGTACGGCTGTACTGAGTGTTTTTCCTCCGGAGACGTCGCGAAGAGACGGGCGGCTCCACCTGTTGCCTGCATGCGATCTGCGATTTACGGAGGCCTGCTCGTCACGAAGAGACGGAGCGGCTCCACCTGTTTGCTGCCTGCGTCTGGGATCTGCGATCTACGGAGCCTGCTCCCACCTGTTAGTCGGCTGTACTGAGAGGTTTTTACCCCGGAGACGTCGCGGAGAGACGGAGCAGCTCTACCTGTTGCTGCCTGCGATCTGCGATCTACGGAGGCCTGCTCGTCGCGAAGAGAGCGGAGCGGCTCCACCTGTTTTGCTGCCTGCGATCTGCGATCTACGGAGGCCTACTCCCACCTGCACGGCTGCACTGGAGAGGTTTTTTACCCCGGAGTCGTCGCGGAGAGACGGAGTGGATCCACGCTTCGGGCTTGGCCTGCTTCCACCGGGCGTGTGCTGCTGTACGGAGGAGGATTTACCACGGCTGGGGCCTGCTTCCCACCTGTCCTGGTTCTGCTGTAGCAGAGGCTTGCTTTCACCCCGGGGATACCACGCTGCTGCTTTCGCCTGTCCTTTGCTGCTGTGCTGATTGTTGCTCCAGGAACATCGCGGTTCCCTGGTCTGGGAAAATGGCCCATATCGGGATTCTGCTGTGCCTGTTAACTATTTTGGACTATGAGAAGATCTCTAATCATTCTGAGGAGTCTACTGGATTCGGTCTGTTCTGCCACCCGCAGTGGGCATCCCCTGCAAAGGTTCGGATGTGTTACACAAACAATTACCGGTTGCCTTGTCAAGTCAATCTGCTCAAGAAATATGTTTGTCTTTTTGTTTTCCTGCGATGATGGTTCTCAGGACTGCTTCTTAAGCTCTAATCACACTCTCGCAGACTTTTCCGGTGATTCTAAAGTAGATGACATGTATGTGGTCCCTTAAGAGGAAAAGATGCCTGTTTTTTGTTGTTGTTATTACTGTCAGGAAATGTACAACCTAACCCTGGTCCGCCCAGTAGTAGTAGTCAGATCGCTACTCCTGCTGATTTAAAGCTAGATCTGGGTTGGGTTTCATCCACTTGAATGGTGCGCAGTCTGTTAGGTAAACTAGATTTTGTCCGTATCTGGGCTCGACTGACGCTGACGTCATTGTCTTATCATAGAACATTGGCTAAATAAATCTATTTTGGCCTCTGACATTGCCTTAAATGGTTTTAATGTGTATCGTAACCGACCGCCTAATAAAGGTGGCGGCGTTGCCATTTATGTTAAGAATAATGTTCAGTGTAACCGCTGTAGTTTCCAAATCTATCAGTAAGCAATTTGAATTTTTAGCCTTAAATATAGAAGTGGCAAAGGGGTCAACAGGTCATGGTCGGTGGGCTGTTACAGACCCCCCTCAGCTGTCAAAGACTCCTTGTCTTCACTAGCAAATATTTTATCGCAACTAGACTACAAGGAAATAGTGCTACTTGGAGATTTTAAACTGGGACTGGTTAACTGGCAGTGTCAGAGGATTTTAAAAACCTTTGTATCTCTTTAAATGTTACTCAGATTGTTGACAGTCCTACTCGCCCTAATATTAAGTCCCCAAATAAATCCTCCCTAATTGATCTCATTTAACTAATGTTCCCTATAAATACTCATCTGTGGGGAGTATTTGCGAATGATCTGAGTGATCACTGTGTTGTAGCCACAATTAGGGACACTAAGGTCCAAAAGGTTAAACCTCGTATTATCATCAAGAGAGACATCAAACATTTTGTGGAGCAGGGTTTTGTAGCATGATCTGTTTGGGTTTGATTGGGGAAAAATCGATCTGTGTGCTGATGTAGAAACCGCATGGTCTTATTTTTATCTTGGTTTTATGGAAATTATAGATAGACATGCACCCCTGCGTAAATTTAGAGTGAAGGGACGAGACAATCCTTGGTTTTCTGCTGAATTATCTATTCTCCTACATGAGAGAAACAAGGCCTGGGCAAAGGCTAGGAGATCAGGCTCAGAGGTAGAATGGCTGCGTTTAGGCAGCTAAGGAAATAGCTTCACTTCACATGTCAAAAGTGCTAAATCTAAGTATTATCTGTCAGTTACCACAAAGAACCTGAACAACCCTAGAAAATTCTGGAAAGCCATAAAATCGATATCCACCGGTGATATCCGTAATGAGCTACCTCCGTGCCTTACCACAGTATCTGGCACTATATCGGATAGGACCACCATACTAAATTGTTTTAATGAGCATTTTGTGTCCTGTGGCTCTCTGTTTCATTCTGTTTCTAATTCTGCTTCTGTGAACACCACAGTCGGTGACTCAGAACAATGTGGTCTGGAAAACCCCTTCAGTTTTACTCCTTTTACTGTTGATGTTGTTCGTGAAGTCTTAACCAAGTTAGATCCTAAAAAGCCGGCTGGTCCGGACAACGTAGAACCTTTCTTTTTAAAGATAGCTGCAGATTTTATTGCTCCACCTCTCACTACTCTTTTTAACCTCTCCCTCAGCACGAACAAAATCCCAAAAGTATGGAAGTCAGCTTATGTCCTGCCTTTGCTAAAAGGAGGGGAGGCCACCTTATTAAACAATTATAGACCCATCTCTAAGTTGTCAGTTCTGGCTAAGGTTCTTGAACGCCTAGTGAGTGAACAGGTAAGGAGTTTTTATGTAACAATGACATCCTGTCTAAACATCAGTCAGGCTTCAGAAAGCAACACAGCACCATCACTGCCACAATGAAAGTGGTAAATGATATTACGAGTATTTTAGATAATAAGCAGAGTTGTGCAGCTCTATTTGTTGACCTATCCAAAGCTTTTGATACCTGTCGATCATCGCATTTTGAAGCAAAGGCTGGTCAGTATAGGCATGTCCAGCCATGCAGTGGGTGGTTTGTGAACTACCTCTCTGAAAGATCCCAATGTGTTCACTTTGATGGGCTGTCTTCTGAGTGGTTAAACATCACTAATGGTGTACCACAAGGTTCTGTTTTAGGTCCACTTATTATTCTCTATCTATATTAATAGTTAGGTGAAAATGTCGAAGGAGCAACCTTACATTTTATGCGGACGATACCGTTATGTACTGTGCAGGTCCCTCGATTAACGAGGCTGTTGTTAAATTACAGGCTGTTTTTAACATTATTCAGGCTCAGCTCTCTGAGCTTAAGCTTCTTTTAAATGTGGATAAAACCAAGGTAATGCTCTTTTCTAAAGCTAAAGCTAAAAATACACCAGAGACTGCTTTGGATATTGTAACTACGCAAGAAATACAACTTGAAGTGGTTACCTGTTACAAATACTTGGGTATCTGGCTTGATGACTGTCTCACTTTTAAACTTCATGTCAATAACCTGCTTAAAAAGCTGAGGGTTAGGCTAGGTTTCTTTTACAGAAATAAGTCCTGTTTCTCGCTTGAGGCCAGGAAAAGGCTACTGTGACCTTTTTACCTGTGCTGGATTATGGTGATTTGTTATATATGAATGCACCTGCCAATTACCTGAGCAAGTTAGATGCTGCGTATCACAGTGCACTGAGATTTTTGACAAATTGTAAAGCACTTACGCATCACTGTACCCTGTATACCAAGGCGGTTATGCCATCACTTACTGTACGGAGGCTCAGTCACTGGTACTTTTCATTTACAAAGCCATGTTGGATAAACTACCATCTTATATCTGCTCCCTGATCTCTCTGCGAATTGAAAGTACTTATTGCCTGAGATCGCATGCTGTGGTTTTAATTAAATGTGCCAAGTGCTAGGACTGTCTTAGGGAAGAAAGCTTTTAGATGTGCAGCTCCACTAACATGGAACAGTCTGCAAAAAGAATGGAAAATTACCAAGCTAGTACCACTACAATGTTTTTAAAGCTCGGTTGGATGCTACAAAATCAGATGCTGTTGGTACCTGTACTTGTGGTTAAATATGTAAATTGTAATCCCTGTACATTTTGCTGTATGATGTCCTTTTGTTGTTCTGTTGTTTATTCTTCTTGTGGAACCTACTGCTGCAGGTCTCCCTTGAAAAAGAGATCATTGATCTCAATGGGATTTTACCTGATAAATAAAGGTTTTGAATTGAATTGAATATATATATTAGGGCCGGGACTTTAACGCGTTAATTAAGATTAATTAATTACACAAAAATTAACGCGTTAAAAAAATTAACGCATTTTAATCGCACTTATTTTTGCACCGCGGAACGTTTCTCACTGGATGAGTTTCAGGCGTACCGATTATACTGGAGCACCAACTAACGTTCATGACTTCAGACAACAACAAACCACAGTGAACAACAGTGGGAAATGTTGTTTTAAAAAACGGACGGATGGAAGCGTCGATAAGAGCACGGTGTGTGCAAATTATGCAAAAAGGAATTCGCATATCACCGCAGCACATCAAGCCTCAAGTATCACCTCAATGCAAAACATATAGCAGCCAGCGTGGAAGCTAGCGTGGACGTTAGCCTCTTTTATCGCGTTCACACCAAAAAGAGCTGGTACTAAAATTAGTTCATGAGAACCTTTTTACCCCCACGAAAGTCCCTGCTAGAGAGCAGAGAGCTGCTAGAGAGCAGGGACTTTCGTACGGCTCTCTTGTGAGAAAAGAGCTATATTTCTGATTGGCTGGGCGGATTGCAAACCACGCCCCGTAAAACTCCCAAAAAGTTTTGTGAAGCCGCCATTTTATTATCCTCGCATTAGCATTATTAGCATTAGCCCAGCGCAGAAACGCAGAGAGACTAACTTATGGCAACACAAAATAAAACATGGGAGCGGTGGAGATGAGGAGGTGTCGGCGATTTACTCGGAAGGCTTCAGTAGAAGCTGCTGGGACTCCCAGCAGCTTCTACTGAAGCCAGTCCCCAACTCCGAGGACTTTGGGCGGCAGTATACGCCGTGAAGTGGTTTGCGGCCTGCCAGTAAACCCAAAGCAGAAGAAGAAAAGTGACGTCAGTGGCTTCATTTGCCTAATCCTCCCCCAGGTTCAAAGAGTTCTCATGAACTAAGTTCTCATGAACCTTTGTGGGAAAAGTACTGCGGTGTGAATGCGCCTAATGGTATACTAAAATCCATGTGAAAAAAATTGCTTCTCACTGTTCTTAGGTCAAATATTTATATGTGATTAAAAATGCGATTAATTTCGATTAATTAATTACAAAGCCTCTAATTAATTAGATTAATTTTTTTAATCGAGTCCCGGCCCTAATATATTTATATACTTACATATATATATATAGATATATATATAATATATATAGACTGATATACAATACAGCTTTATTTATAATCTGCTAATAGTCAATGTCTGTAGAACTACAAAACAGCATCCATTTGGCGTGTGTGGAATAACAGTATATATATATATATATATATATATATATACTGGGTTGATATACAATACAGCTTTATTTATATACTGCCGTGTTATAGTCACGAAATACAATTAATCTATTTATACGTTCACCAACATGATGTTGCCATTGTTTTAGTTTCTCACGGAACGATAACGCTACAACAACAAAGCGGCGTCCATTTTGTATTTTGCGAGTGTGGAATTACTATAGATTACACCAAATACACAACTAATAGATACAAACAGAGAGAGTATACCTTTCCTGAAGTTCCTAATCAGGGTTTCCTGCTGTTGTCTCTGTTCGCTGTGTTCTCTGTCCGCTGCTGGCATTATTCATACTACGCAGGATCCTATCTCTGGAACCCATTGGTCGATTTGGGTGATTGACACCTTTTTTGAAACTTTGGAGCCAATAGAATCGAGGGGGAGTTAGTAAATCCCGCTTTACACTTACGTCAAGGAGAGAGAGGCTTGCGTAAACAGCAGGTGAGAAAGCCTAAACCCGGACTGCAAAACTTTATACCTACGATGCGGCCATGAATGTAATGATGGATTATCAGGAACAATTCTAAAGTGACTAAGAGACATTGGATTAACCTTGAGCAGCGTTTTTATTCCCTTGAACACGACTTTTGATCACAAAACAGCAACGGTAAGACATAATTATTGTTATGTTTTAGAACACTGTTGTTGCTTTCTTGCTCTGTTCTGGCTGCTCGCTCAGTGAGTTTGTGTCCTACAGTGATGATACTTATATAAAAATAATCTGTGGAGTATCAGCTTTCAGCTGATATGTAGTTTGTGCAGAACATATTAAGTTTTAAAGATCGTTTTTGCTAGTTAGCACCGGAAGTAGCATCAGCCTGTTTTCACTAAGGGCTAATGCTAACGCTTCTTGTGAGACTTGTGTTTTGTTTCGGTAAAAATGGCTCATCATTAGGTTGCTGAGTTTTTCCCCGTTATTTGAGTATAAGACATTCATAGGTTTTTAAATATTAAGAAGCCCCCAGACGCTGTCTCCTGCAGTGACGTGTTTTTCCGCCCGGTATCGGGGGGGCCGGGTTTAAGAGGTTAAGTCCACACAGATGCGTGTTTTTCCAGACTTTTTCTGGACTGGCACCATGGGTGCGCACCACTCTGTTGGGTCAGTCATGGCTTCAATGATGTCGTTGGCTTCCATCCTCTCCAACTCCTCTTTCACTGCACCCAGGAGCGGTATGGGGACCCGGCGTGCTGTACATACTGCATAGGGCTGGTTATTGTCCTTTAGAGCTATCTTCACAGGCTGTGTTTTCAGTAGGCCAAACTCCTGTTCACTGGTGTTGACCTCGCCCACTCGCTTTACTAACCCCATAGCTACAGCTACTGGCCTGCTGAGTAGGTTATTCACACTCTGCCCTCTAATGACATAGAGCCTGCATGTGTATGTTTTTCCCTTGTAGTTGGTCTGAGTTATAAACTGCCCTAAACAGTTCAATCCACCCCCGGGACCACTCAGCACCTTTTTTGGCCTCTGTAGAACCCTTTTTGGCTCCAGTGTTTTGTACACAGTTTCGCTTATGATACTACAATCGGCTCCAGTATCTATTTTAAATTCTACAGGTGAGCTGCCAATCTCTAATGTGACTGTCCATTCATTATCATTGTGAGGCATGCTATTAACTGAGCCCAGATAATAATACTGTCCATCTTCTGATCCTTCACCCTCAGTCACTTCTCTCACCTGCTTGCTCTTGCACACACCTTTCCCAGTGTCCACTTTTCCCACAATTATTGCAAGTAGACCTCCTTGCTGGGCAGTCATCCTGCTGGCTGTGTGGCATTTTGCCACACCGCTAGCACTTCCTGTGGTCATTCTCACTCTCTCTCTCCTGGCGCCTCTCTCTCTGTGGGTGCCGCCACTTCTGTGTTGCACCTCTGCTATGCCGTTGTGCTACTTCTGCACGGCGTAAGCCCGCTCCCCCTGCTGGTTAACTTGAGCTTTACCTCCTCTGATTGACGCGCCTCTTGTACCGTCATCTCCAGAGTGAGGTTAGGGATCAGCTGTAGCCTCTGAGACAGCTCCTTGTCTAGAATTCCCACCACGATTCTGTCTTATGTTTTCCTCACGAGCCGTTCCGAAGTTGCAATGTTCCGACAGCTCATATAGTGCGCGGATGAATGTCTCTGCGCGCTCTCCCGCGCGCTGCACTCTCTGGTTGAAACATGCCTGTTCATGTATAACGTTGCGTCTCGGGATGAAATAGCGTCAAATTTCGCCAGTACAACATCATACTGCGACTCATTTTCCTCTTCCCCGTAGGTAAAAGAGCTGAGAATGTTCTCTGCTTCCTTCCCGAGCGCATACACCAGCGTGCTTACTTGAACTGGACCTTCTTCTTTGTCCAACTTAGTAGCTGTCCTGTACCGTGTAAACCGTTTCTTCCAGTCTGACCATTCGGCGGGTTTCTCGAAACAAACTCTCTGGTGGTTGAAACTTTGCCATCCTCGACCACTTCTGACACTATGTAATATCTTGGATATTAACAGACAACGGAACAGTTGGTTATTTAACAGGACGCTTTATTGCTCCCCTCCGGTGGTTCTCCCGCCACCCCCACTTACTGTAACTGTCGTAAACATGCCGTAACGTATATGACAACTCCCCTTGTAGGTAGTTAACAATACTATGACAGGTGGTAACAGTAATTTCTTTGTCCCCGTCAGTGCAGCAGACCGACTGAGACGAGACGACGGAGTGTGTTGAAGCGGCCTATGAACAACTACAATCCCCGGTTCAGGCTATAGGCCCTGACTGCAGCACGCGGAATGGGGCGTGTTCAGATGTGGGCGGGGTGTATGGATATCCTAATGAGACAAACAGCATCATCTGCTGGACAACTACAAGAAGTACAAATACAAATCTGCACTCGACTAAATATAATTTAAAAAACTAAATAAAAACTTCATACTAATTAAATGCATGAATGTATTTAAAATACCTTTTCATACCACATGTGCAATGTGGTATAAAAAGTCATATTTTCTATATTAGTGTATTTAAGTTCATTATTTAATATTTGTTTTAATTGATTATTCATTTTGTCAGTTCTGTGCATACTCATATCTAGTCCATATATTTCAAATGATACATTGCACTGCATTTCATAGAATGATAGAAAAAGCATTTATTATTTACAACATTTATCATATAACAGAACAATCATTAAGATAACAGAACCGAAAAAGCAAATACAGTAAATATAAAAACCAAACCAAGTATATAAAAAAAAAAATCTATACAACAGTGAAAGGCTTTGCTGATGCAAACATTCAACCAACCGCGCTCTTCAAAACAGGCATGAACCTTAAGGTTTTCTTTATCAATGCACTGCTCAAAAAACATAAATAGTCCGACTCAAATTTGAACATAAATGGGTCCATCCTGTCTTCCCAGCTGTCTTCGTCCCCGCAGGTTGCTGGCTTCACCAAGGTTATGGAGAGCTGCTTCTCTGTCCAGTGGGGCCATGGAAAGAATTTGTGGCAGGATGACTTTATCTCCCATTTTCTTTGCAGAGCACCACTGACATGCCGCCATAGCACTACTTATAAAGGGGTGCTTCTCCTACAGGAAGAAGAGAAATAGTTTATGCATTGCTACTACACTACATGTACATTTACTATTCTTATAGTGCTGCTGCTGATTTGCAACAAGATGCTTTGAATGTGTAATTATGATGCACACAAACTTGCACATGCAACACTATCTAAATCAGTGGGATAAAATATTTTCAGCCATTTTCTACCAGTCGCTGCAGAAGAACAGAAGGAAGTGCTGTGAATTTCATGTAAGGTATAACAGATAGCATATCACGTACTCCATCCTCCTCTTCAGAGCTGACAAGAATTTCTTCTGCAGCCGTCTTTGGGAAGTTGTCAATGAGTAGCATGCACCACCATCTCCTTAAATGCTCCATGTCCAACTGTGCAAAAAAGATGCATATTAAAATGAAAAGGGAACACCACAAGGACTGATCAAAAGTGTATCTCTGTGGCCTACCTCACTGAAATCAAAAGCTGACGCCATAAAAAAGTAGAGGGCATACTGTTCAAGAGTAAAAAAAATTACACCACTAATTGCAAAACTGTAAAGAAAAGATTGATAAATTCATCAGATGAGCCATACCATGAGCACAAACACCCCACAGTTGTTGGAGGCCCGTTGTCTTGGTATGCCCTATTTCATGAAGAAGGTGAGATTATATACCTTACACACACACACACACACACACACACACACACACACACACACACACACACGTCACGTGTTGGCTCATGCCAGATGGTTATGTGACACACACACTGAATCAAACTCAATTAGTGTGCATCATAATTACTAACTTGAATGTCGTTAGCACAGAATTCTCTCCAGGGTCCAGGTGACACAAGCAGAGCAACTTGTCTAATGGGGGATAACACACAGCTGTTTAGACAAGGACATTCAAGAAAATTGAAAACTGGAACATATAACTGGTTGAATATTGTCAAACTGGTGGAACCACCAACTTTTGAACACTGCAGAACTGCAGAACCACCAACAGTGGAATAATGCCGAACAGGTTGGCCAAGAGCTTGATTTTAAGGAAACAAACAAAAGAAAGCTTATCAATGGGTGGTAACAGAACATTCCCATTTTAAATGTCTTATGCTCAGTTTCAGTCCAATCTTTTGATCTATAACATGTCAATTTATGCTTGAGGTCATCTTTTAAATGTAAAACTGAACAGAGCCATAGACAAAATAATACAAATATAAGAACAGAACCTTAAAACTGAACATAATTTCTGTGCTTAAAACCTCAATGTTTCCATTTGGCTTTCATCACGGAAGCCAATGCCATTTAGGGAATCTAAAAAAAAGATCTCCCTTTCTTGTGGCTTCATTATCTACAAAATAGTTACCACAGCAAATAGAACACAAAATTTGTGCTGAATTTGTTATCTTAATTTTGATATTACAGTAACAGTATAAGAAGATGTTATACTTTATTGATGAAATTAGTAATATTTTGTGTTTAGCTTGAAATACAGATAAGTAAATTCATATCACTGACACATATTGTCCAATGCCCTGGCGGCCACACAGGAACCAGAATCCACCGGAAATCGTCTGCTTTATCCTTGTGAGAGATGGTAAAATGAATAGTTTACATTCAGTGATTCTCATATGATTCCAGAAAATATATAATGATAATACGCATAAGTACCGGGAGATGCTGTTCAGGATTCTGCAACATAGGTATAAACCAAGTGTGAACGACATAGCTGTTTGCCGAGAACACTTTGATACCCTGTAAGACAGTTGTTATTTCAGTCCAGAAAATATTATAAACAGAAGGGGTTACATTTATATTGGAAAAGGTATGCAACTTTACTACCAGCTCCGGGCACATTACCGCCATCTACTGATGTGTAATGTGGACTCACAAGGCGGGGTCGGACATCCAACCCTGCCTTTTATCCGACCCCGCCCCATTCCGCGGCGAGGACCTTCTCGGTTCAGGTGGCGACTGGCGCGCTAACGGAGCTCCAGGAGGGAAAACCTTTGCGACGCTGAGGTTCGGCTGATTTGCAAAGGTATGCTAACATGGACATGTGTTGTCTGCCACATGGTCGGCTTTTAGCTTGAAAAATATACGATGATGTATATTCGCGTTAGCTTAGCCGATCTCCATTTAGAAAACACGCATTTTAAAAGGTTTTCGCCTGCCGTCTTGTATGCAGACTGGTCAAAGCATTAATTCATGGTTTTTTCTAACCGGTATCAGTATGTTGTTACTTCGGCATCATTTTGAAACGTGTATTACAATTAAATCACAGTCAAATATGTTTATTTTGTTGTAGTTGTAGCCCCCTTGCCAGCGATTCTCTCTAGTTTAGCATACTCAGCCCGACTCGCTAAGAACCTCAATGTTATGGGGCCAGAAAAACTGTTACCGCGCTAGCCGGTACTACGCCAAGTGGAAACGCAACCAAAATGGGCCGCGCACGGCACGCTTAAACCGCGCTGTAGTGGAAATGCGCCATTATTGTAAATCATCTCCGCACCCACCTCTCCCTGGGCATGTAGACATGCCTATTTTCTTAAAATAGCTGCTTTTTGTTACATATTGTGATCTCAAAGTACCTTTGTAATAATCATTGACTGTATATATAAATGGACGTAGGGTCCGTGACGTCACCCATAAGATTCTACAGAGTTGCAGAGAAGCCCTTAGTAGGTGGAGTCGGCCACTAACGGCTCGACAGTGACGTCAGAGTTCAACTCCTGCCTGCTCCAAATAAGGGCAAAGAGGCGGGACCGCTGCCACCGAGCTGGAAGTTCCAGAGCTAGCTGAAGCTACCAAGCTAAGCTAACATGCTCCCCATCTGCACACTGCCGTGGCATTTTACGTTTCTAAGGTAAGCGGACATTAAACTATTCAGCAAACTATAAATAATAATCTAAGTTTTGAGTTTTTAGCATAATACTTCAGAATCTTAAAACCCCTTAACGTTTGTATGCAATTGTTCTAAATTCAACACTGGAATCAAGCACATGTGAATATGTTTGCATGACATTATTATTATATTTTTATATCACTTAATTATACGTTCAATACATTAAGTCAAGCTAAGGTACATGTGATGGTAGCTAGTTAGTGCTCTTACCTGTGAGGCCTCCTCCAAACAGCATAATAACCAGACTGTATCATTAAAACTAAGTACCAGTTCTAGATCCTTGACTTTAGACAAACAATTCAAAAGACAACATGTATTTAAAGACCAATCTTTATTTGAATGTGCCTCTTAACCAAGCGGCAAACTCTGGGGAATAGCCGGGACGTCAATACGGAAGTGCCACACACTGCAGTTCATATATTGGCCGATAGGCGATGGCTGCAGAAAGGAGCAATTTCCATAGACCACCAGAAAAAACATGTTGGCTCCATACATTTTATTATCGATATAGTTAGATTCCACCTTCATGATTATGGATCTGTGAGTGAATTGTTTTCTAACACGACCCTTTTATTTATATTCGGTCTTAAAGTGTTTGCATAAATTAGGGCGTGGTCATATTGAGTGACGGCTCTGTGAAGTGACTGCTGCTGCTAGCTTCTTGTCTCTCTGCTACCTGCTCCGTGAAGCTAGCTACAGGGACTCTGCCTGGTCAGTTCATCCAGGGAACACAACTTGAAGCCGGCCGTGGTTGTTTGTTCTTCATGCTTATATATCGGACTATTGTGACTCGCTCTGCGGTTAAAACAGACGGTGCATGAATGCGGTAAGTGAAATTCGAGTGCTTTATTTATGTGTTAATGATTCAGCTACGTAATGAATGGTTAGCATGTAAGCTAGTGGTAGCTACATCGGTGCTAACGATGCTAATCGTAGCCTCCAAGTTAAAATCATAGACTATAATAAAGGTTAAAACGAAATAGACAAGTGTTAAGCGTTAAGTAGGATAATACTGTTGAACAAACGGCTTCTGTTTGAGGTTGATAAAATAAGGTTACATCCTTGTACCTTAGAGATATTTTATTATGTAGGTAGGAACTGTATGCATCGCTAAGGTTAATTAAAAATTGGCTATGCTCAAGTATGTAGACACGCTAATGTCGAAGTAGTGTATGTGAAATCAACCTCACAATAAGATGTGTGTATATTACAATTATTAATGTCATATTTCAAGATGATTACTTTGATATTACAATATGGTTGGTTTAGCTGGAGTTCATTATTGAGCTTACACGTTAACGTCACAGTCATCACGGCCGGGGTCAAGTTGTGTTTCCTGGATGAACTGAGCAGGCAGAGTCCCTGTAGCTTCACGGAGCAGCTAGCAGAGAGACAAAAGCTAGCAGCAGCAGTCACTTGACAGAGCTGTCACTCAATGTGACCACGCCCTAATATATGCATAACTTTAAGGCTTAATATTAATTAAACAGATGAGTTGAGAAAAAATGCACCCCCTCCCAATCCATATTCACGAAGGGGGGATCTAACTATACATAGAATATGTTTTTTGAACCACGATGTAAACATGTTTTTTTCTGCTGTAAAGTTGGGCATTTTAACATGGGGGTCTATGGAAATTGCTCCCTTCTGCAGACTGCTCCTACTGGCCACTAGATGAACTGCAGTGTGTGGCACTTCCGTATTGGCGTCCCGGCTCTGCCCCAGAGTTTGCCGCTTGGTAATAATCTATCCTATACAACACATCCATTTAAGTTGCCTTTAAGAACGAGCCATTATAGGTCAGCGTTATGTCGGCTCATATAGGCAGTTTTTTTAATTGATTTTAATTTTTAGAAAAGATACGTCAATTCGATTAATCTTTTTTTTTGGGATCGAATATAAATGTCCCTTGAAATTCCCATCCATAGTGCATTTCACTGCCAGGAATATTCAACTATTCAGTGGTTCTCAAACTTTTTTCTGTCAGGCCCCCCCTTTGGAGAAAAAAAAAAGTCGGGGGGCCCCCCCCCAACACAAATAGTCAGGCTCAGTGGCTGCGCCAGAGATTATTTTGGGAGTGCTGTGAGGTAGCTTGACGTTCATAGAGGGTGCTCAAACATTTAGGGTTTCCCATTAATGTACCGGGCACTACAGTGGAACTTTCTACTGCAACAATCCCCACGCACATACACAATGTACCCGCGACTGTTACAATGAAGGCTCGATATCAGCTCACGGCATATAGGTGTAAGCAGGGGTCAAGTGCTATTTTTATAGGTGGTGGTGGACCTCACATAGGGGGGTCCGGGGCAAGTTCCCCCGGGAAGATTTTTAAATATTGAAGTTAAAAGCATCAGTCTGGTGCACTTTGAGAGCAAAATGAAGAGATCTATGGATACATCTCTCAACACCCATTTGAAACAGAACTGTAAACAGATTTACTTTTTCTTTATGGATATTTTACAAATCACTCCCTTTTAAACTTTATTCTTTTTTTAA
>NW_022990460.1:0-12500 GCF_902827175.1 Gymnodraco acuticeps
TTGCCCCTTCTTCATGTCTCTTCTACATCACCATGTGTCCCCTCTTCTTCATGTCTCTTCTTCATCAACATGTGTCCCCTCTTCTTCATGTCTCTTCTACATCAACATGTGTCCCCTTCTTTACATCAACCATGTGTCCCCTTCTTCATGTCTCTCTCTACATCAATATGTGTCCCCTCTTCTTCATGTCTCTTCTACATCACCATGTGTCCCCTCTTCTTCATGTCTTCTACATCAACACGTGTCCCCTCTTCTTCATGTCTCTTCTACATCCATGTGTCCCCTCTCTTCATGTCTCTTCTACATCACCATGGTCCCCTCTTCTTCATGTCTCTTCTACATAACACGTGTCCCCTCTTCTTCATGTCTTCTACATCAACAGTGTCCCCTCTTCTTCATGTCTCTTCTACATCCATGTGTCCCCTCTTCTTCATGTCTCTCTACATCAACACGTGTCCCCTCTTCTTCATGTCTCTTCTACATCAACAGTGTCCCCTCTTCTTCATTGTCTCTTCTACAATCAACATGTGTCCCCTCTTCTTCATGTCTCTTCTACATAAAATGTGTCCATCTTCTTCATGTCTCCTTCTACTCACCATGTTGTCCCCCTCTACTTCATGTCTCTTCCTACATTCAACACGTTGTCCCCTCCTTCTTCATGTCTCTTCTACATCAACATGTGTCCCCTCTTCTTTCATGTTCTCTTCTACATTCACCATGTGTCCCCTCTTCTTTCATGTCTCTTCTACATCACACGTGTCCCCTCTTCTTCATGTCTCTTCTACATCAACCTGTGTCCCCTCTTCTTCATGTCTCTTTCTACATCAACGTTGTCCCCTCTTCTTCATGTCTCCTTCCTACATCACCATGTGTCCCTCTTCTTCAGTCTCTTCTACATCACCATGTGTCCCCTCTTCTTCATTGTCTCTTCTACATCAACACGTGTCCCCTCTTCTTCATGTCTCTTCTACATCAACCTGTGTCCCCTCTCTCCACTGTCTCTTCTTACATCAACAATGTGTTCCCCTCTTCTTCATGTCTCTTCTACCATCAACATGTGTCACCCTCTTCTTCATGTTCTCTTTCACATCAGGCATGTGTCCCCTCTGTGGAAAGAGACTTCTGAAAGTTTCAGGAACCAAAAGATTCTCTCTCTTTTTGATCCATTTCTATAAAAACCTGTCTGAAAATGAGCTGATCAGATTTTGGCCACTTTATGATGTCATAACGATGCGTTTGTCTTGTGTAACCATTAGCCAAATCAGCAACCAAGGTAACCCCCCCCCCCCCACCTTATCACCTGAATCTCCTCCTAGAGCTACCATTGAGTTCTTTGTAACCAAATCGTCTCTCAGAGGGGCGTGGGGAGGGGCTCCTTATTTTTCATCTAAAGTAACAGACAGAGAATCAGCACTTTGGAAACGGGGCTGAAACAGAGGGGATTATGGGTAATGCTGTAATGATCCGTTTGGTGTTTCAGCCAATCAGAGACAGGCTTTGGATATATCTGAGACCTGTAATATATTGTTTAAGAGTATAATAGGGGACCTTTAAGATGATTTGGAATCGAAATAAAAATCCGAGCCAGCCGCCATCATTACCACCGCTCTTCTATTGTTCTTGTTTCTTGTTGGTGAAAGTCCAGGATTTAAGCTTTTTTTTAATTAATATTTTCATTCGATTTATAAATGAGGAAAAATCACTTTGTGACACCATTCTTAATTTTTGGTTTTAAAGTACAGTTGTGGGAGTTGTCAGCAGCAGAAACACGTAAAGTCACATATACAAAACGGGCAGACAAATTGTTATAACATTAACAGGAAAGTTTGTGCTACAAAGATTCAAGAAACCTTCAGAGTCCAGTTAATAATCCTGAGTACTTTTATCTAGTCACCACATTTTGGAGCCAACGCTGTAGTTCCTCCAATGGCCACCAGGTGGTATTCAAGAAAACACGGACTGCATTGAACTGAATGGGAAAACCTCAAACTTTCCTTGATAGTCGACAGTTATTCCTCAACAGGTTCAGCTATTCGTAAAGAGTTCAGTTTGTCTTATGTTCATTGGGTTGAACTACCATAAATAGATTATGGAAACAAGTAAAACATTTTCTTGAATGGAAGGTATTTCTCATTTTCTTAGGATTATTTTGTATGTTTTGTGTTCTTTGGTGTAGCATCTTAAGGTTAAGGTTTGTCTCCATCGGAGGTGGGAAGTAGTGGAGTACAAATACTTCGTTACTGTACTTAAGTACATGTTTCTGGTATCAGTACTTTACTCCACTACTTGTTTGTCACGGCTAGGCAAACCAGTATGAACCCAAAAGCATGCGACTCGACAAACAAAGTACAAAAGAAAGTCTTTACTGAAAAATAGTGGCACTGTGAGCTCTCCGTAGAGGTAACAGGTCAAGATAACAAAAAACACTCTTACGAGGAAAAGGTTAACATAGTATCAAAAGTCAAAAGATAAAGTAAATTCCAAAAACTTGGGTCTTAGCAGAAAACATGGACTTCACGCTGGCAGTCAGGCACATGGGACGAAACGAACTGGCAACAAGACAAGGGAGACAGAATCTATATATAGGCAGGCTAAGGGGGAACAGGTGCATACAGTTAGGGCGGAGTCGACAATCACAGTGGAGGGAAACACACAAGGGGAGGAAGTGAGGTGATCTGCAACAAGAAGGAAAGGTTACTACAAAATAAAACAGGATACAAGACTGAACTAAAAACATTAACTTAACAGATTTTACGAGACATAACAGTACCCCCCCCCCCCCCCCCCCTTCTAGGGACGGCTCCTGACGGCCCAGGCACTTGTGGATGGCGTTGGTAGAAATCGTCAAAAAGATCCTGACCCACAACAAAACTTGATGGAACCCATGAGCGTTCTTCAGGCCCATAACCCTCCCAGTCAACGAGGAATTGTCTGCCTCTTCCTCTCTTGCGTACCGCCAACAGACGCTTGACTGCATAAACCGGGCCGCCCTCGATCAGTCGGGGGGGTGGAGGGGGTTTGGCTGCGGGGACCAATACACTTTCTTTCACTGGTTTCAGTCTTCCCACATGAAAAGTTGGGTGGACTCTCAGGGACCTGGGAAGACGCAAATGGACAGACACAGGATTAATAACCTTTGTCACCGGAAACGGACCTATAAACTTAGGTGCAAGTTTTCGGGAGACGACGTGAAGAGGAAGATCCTTCGTCGAGAGCCAGACCTTCTGACCAGGCTTGTACACAGGAGCTGGTCGGCGCCTCTGATCTGCTGCCTTTTTCATTCGCTCAGAGTTTCTCATAAGTACTCTGCGAGCGGCACTCCAGATGCGGCGACAACGCCTCACCGGGGCGTGGGCAGAGGGAACCGTGACCTCCTTCTCAGTCTCCGGGAATACAGGTGGCTGGTAACCATAGGCACATCGGAAAGGGGTTAACCCGGTAGCAGCGGTGGGAAGCGAGTTGCGGGCATATTCAACCCAGGTAAGGCATCTGCTCCCTGACGAATGGCGATATGAACTGTGGTCCTCTGTCTGAAACAATGTCTTTTGGAAAACCATGAACACGAAAAACGTTAGTCATCATTACTTCAGCCGTCTCTTTGGCTGATGGAAGCTTGGGCAAGGCAATACAATGTACCATCTTCGAGAAACGGTCCACCACCGTGAGTATGGTGGTGTTACTTTTAGACTCCCGTAAACCTGTGACGAAGTCCACAGAGATCTCAGACCATGGCCGGCTGGGAATAGGGAGTGGCCGGAGAAGCCCCATCGGCGCCCTGGAGGATGTTTTATTCCGAGCACAGACAGGGCCCCCCACATACTCCCGAACTTCTCGCTCCATTGATGGCCACCAGAAACGTTGCTTGATGAAAAACATTGTTCTCTTAACCCCGGATGGCAAGTGAGCAGCAAGGAGTGAGCCCAATGGATCACCTGTGAACGCATGGTAATAGGCACAAACAGACGATTTTGCGGGCAACCACTAGGTTCAGGGCTCTCACCGTTAGCTTGCTTCACCTCTGTTTCTATCTGCCAAGTCACCGCTCCAACCACACGGTTCAGTGGCAGGATGGCTTCAGGCTCTTTGGCAATAGGCTCGGGGTCAAATAGACGTAACAGGGCATCGGGCTTCATGTTCTGGGACCCCGGCCTGTAAGACAAAGTAAAATTAAAGCGGATGAAAATAAAGTCCATCTAGCCTGACGAGAGTTCAAACGTTTAGCTTTTCTTATGTATTCCAGATTCTTATGATCCGTCCATACTAAGAATGGAAACTGAGCCCCCTCTAACCAATGCCGCCACTCCTCCAGAGCTATTTTTACAGCCAGTAACTCACGGTTTCCCACATCGTAGTTCTGCTCAGCTGGCGAGAGTTTTCTGGAGAGGAAAGCACAGGGATGCATCTTGTTGTCCTTCTCCGACCGCTGCGACAGGACAGCACCTACACCTAAATTGGAGGCATCCACCTCCACCACAAACTGACGGCTTGGGTCAGGAACAGTTAGAATAGGGGCAGAGGTGAACATACTTTTGAGCCGAGTGAAAGCCTCCTCGGCCTTAGTAGACCACACAAACGGAACCTGAGGGGATGTAAGAGCATGAAGTGGTAGTGCAATAGCGCTGAAGTTTCTGATGAATCTTCGATAGAAGTTAGAAAACCCCAAAAACTGCTGGACCTTCTTTCGGCTGTCAGGAGTCTTCCACTGGGCTACTGCACTAACCTTAGCAGGAGCCATTTGAATAAGACCCGGGGATATGATGAAACAGTAGTGGCATGGAAATCACATTGTTCAGCCTTGACAAATAACTGATTCCTGAGGAGAAGCTGGAGAACCTGGCGTACATGATGGATGTGGGAGTCTTCGTCGGGTGAGTATATCAGAATGTCGTCGAGGTAGACAAAAACAAACCGATTCAAGCAGTCTCTTAAAACGTCATTGACAAGGGCTTGTAAAACTGCAGGAGCATTGGTGAGACCAAAAGGCATAACTAAATACTCATAATGGCCTGTGGGAGTGTTGAAACCAGTCTTCCATTCATCACCTTCGCGAATTCTGACCAGATGATATGCATTCCTAAGATCTAATTTGGTGAAGATCTTGGCATCTTGAAGCTGCTCGAAAGCTGAAACCATGAGTGGGAGAGGATATGTATTCTTGACTGTGATGTTTAATGGGGAATAGTCAATACAGGGCCTAAGGCAAGGGAACCGTCCTTTTTCCCCACAAAGAAGAACCCCGCCCCAGCAGGGGAGGATGAGGGATGAATAAGCCCTGACTTTAGCGAAGCGTCTATATATTCTTTCATGGAATCTCTTTCAGGGCCAGAGATTGAGTAAAGTCTCCCTTTAGGTATAGGCGCTCCTGGGACCGAATCAATGGCACAATCATAAGGTCTAGGAGGAGGAATAGTGATGGCTTTAGCCTTGCTAAAAACTTCCCCAAGGTCATGATAGCAGGTAGGTACTAATCCCAAGTCTGGAGGTTCAGGTTTCTGGTCAACGCAGTCGACGCAGTCCTTACACTATTTCAAGAAGCCCCTCCAACAGCTATCTTTTCCCCCCCCCCCCACCCTTTAATCTTACCAGAACGCCAATCAATGTTTGGATTGTGTTTCTTCAACCAGGGAAAACCCAATATGACGGGGTGTTGAGCTGAGTTAAACAAGTGAAAGGATAGGAGTTCCCTATGATTATCAATGGCAATTTCTAAGGGTTCAGTCTTATGAGTTATCTTAAAAAGCAATCTGCCGTCCAAGGCGCTGGCCTGTAGAGGCTGGGTCAACAGTTCGGTCTTGACTTTTAACTCATTAGCTAACCCCCAGTCCATCAGACTCTCATCTGCCTCTGAATCAATTAATACCCCTTGAGTTAATGTTATAGTAGCAAAATGTACCTGGGCGCTGGTCAGGACGCGAGAAGGGAAACCAGAGGCAGAGAGTCGGCGCCCTCCTCTTCCCTGGTGAGCCTGCTCTTTTAGTGGACAGGCTGGTAGCATGTGACCTCGTTGTCCGCAGAAGAAACACAGCCCCTCTAGAAGACGGCGATGCCGCTCCTCAGCTGACAGCTTGGCACGTCCCAGCTGCATGGGTTCCTCCGATGAGCTGGGGGATGCAGTCCTCTGTGATGACGGTGGGGCTTGACGAGGGAAGAATCTCTCTGGCAGGCGAGGTGGAGCGCCCTCTGTGGTAGACGTTGGCGGAAACAGCTCCGAGTTTCTCCTTTCTTCTCTCAGTAAGGTGATTATCAATCCTGATAGCCATGGCAATTACCGAGTCTAGATCAGGGGGTAGGTCTAGTGGAGCCAACTGATCCTTAACAGGGTCAGAGAGTCCATTGAGGAAGGCATCAAAAAGAGCTAGTGAGTTCAAGCCGCTATGGTGCGGAATTCAATGGCATAGTCTGCAACAGTGTGATTACCTTGTTTAAGCTTGGATAGAACTCGGGCTGCCTCTCTGCCAGGAGAAGTGTGGTCAAAAATCCTTCTTAAAAGAGTCAGTGAACATCTGAAGAGAGCCTCAGACTTGCGAGTCCCTTGACCACACGGCCGTTGCCCATGCTGCCGCCCATCCAGTAAGGTGAGAGACCAGGAAAGCAACCTTAGACTGCTCCGTGGGGCACGCCGCAGGCTGGTGTTGAAAGTGTAGGTCACATTGCATCAGGAAGGGACGACAGCCATCAGATTCCCCGGAAAACTTCTCTGGAGGAGACAGACGGATTGAAGAGGCGACCAGGTCTGCAGGATAAGCTGGGGACACTCCAGAGGCCACTAGAGGCTGGGGTGAGGGCGCTGTCCCGAGGTGAGTAAGCATACGCTGGATCTGCTCGGCCAGGTGATTAACTTGTGTGGTAACGGAGGACTCGAAACCCTTTTGGTTACCAACAAGATCCTTAACTCCATGCTGAATGTCAGACATCTGCTCCTCCTGTGCGTTCAAACGTCTCCCCTGAAAGCGAAGGGCAGCTTGCAGCTGTTCTGAGTCGGCTGGGTCCATTTTACTGGCCAGTTCGTACTGTCACGGCTAGGCAAACCAGTATGAACCCAAAAGCACGACTCGACAAATAAAGTACAAAAGAAAGTCTTTACTGAAAAATAGTGGCACTGTGAGCTCTCCGTAGAGGTAACAGGTCAAGATAACAAAAAACACTCTTACGAGGAAAAGGTTAACATAGTATCAAAAGTCAAAAAGATAAAGTAAATTCCAAAAACTTGGGTCTTAGCAGAAAACATGGACTTCACGCTGGCAGTCAGGCACATGGGACGAAACAAACTGGCAACAAGACAAGGGAGACAGAATCTATATATAGGCAGGCTAAGGGGGAACAGGTGCAGACAATTAGGGCGGAGTCGACAATCACAGTGGAGGGAAAACACACAAGGGGAGGAAGTGAGGTGATCTGCAACAAGAAGGAAAGGTTACTACAAAATAAAACAGGATACAAGACTGAACTAAAAACATTAACTTAACAGATTTTACGAGACATAACATTGTTTTTCTGACGACTTTTTACTTTGACTTCTTACATGTTGAACACAAATACCTGTACTTTCTACTTCTTACATGTTGAACACAAATACCTGTACTTTCTACTTCTCACATGTTGAACACAAATACCTTTACTTTCTACTTCTCACATGTTGAACTCAAATACCTGTACTTTCTACTTCTCACATGTTGAACACAAATACCTGTACTTTCTACTTCTCACATGTTGAACTCAAATACCTGTACTTTCTACTTCTCACATGTTGAACACAAATACCTGTACTTTCTACTTCTTACATGTTGAACACAAATACTTGTACTTTCTACTTCTTACATGTTGAACTCAAATACCTGTACTTTCTACTTCTTACATGTTGAACTCAAATACCTGTACTTTCTACTTCTCACATGTTGAACTCAAATACCTGTACTTTCTACTTCTCACATGTTGAACTCAAATACCTGTACTTTCTACTTCTCACATGTTGAACTCAAATACCTGTACTTTCTACTTCTCACATGTTGAACTCAAATACTTGTACTTTCTACTTCTCTCATTTTCCAAACAGCTGGTTCCTTTAGTCTGAATGTGTGTTTGATGCGTGATCATTATTCTTTAGAGTCATTGCGTGCCTATTGATTTGAACACGATCCGTGTATCCATCATTTCCTGGTCTTCTCTAAAGAAGAGGGACCAATGGAAACGTTGTCATGTTGCCGTTGTTCAGCATGGAAACATTCATTAGCTAACAATGACATTATTGTTCTATTAATATAAAGGGAGGTCAGGTACTCTTTAAAACAGCTGCTAGCTATGGGTACTTTTTACTTTAAGGTGGGGTAGGTAAGTTTGAGAAACCGGCTCGAGATACACTTTTTGTTATATTCCATGGAATGCTCTTAACATCCCGATAGCAATGAATATCTGAAGTGCTTTGACAAAATATCCATAAAGAAATGTCATCTCTGGAAGCCGTGGCGCTGTAAAAAGCACGACCAATCATCTGAGCCGGCTAAAGTAACTGGATGGCCTACCTGCCTGTCAGCCTACCATCTGGGCACAAACTTATCTCGTGCCCTCATTGGTCATGTGCGCGTTCGTGTGTGTTGGAGGAGGGGCTCTGTGAGGAAGGGGCAGATTTTCTCCAGTTGTGTATTTTCAAATTCTAGCGCCCTCGAGCTGCTTTCTCCAAAATTACCTACCCCACCTTTAGGTACATTTAGAAGCCCATACTTCTTTACTTTTACTTGAGTGAAGAAGTTTAGTCAGTACTTCTACTTGAGTATTTTTAAACATGGGTATCTGTACTTCTACTTGAGTAAAGCATGTGTGTACTTTTGCCGTCTCTGCTCTCCAGCAATTAAACTAAAACTCCAGGCTTCAAAACATCCCTTCAGAGATTAAGGATTTCCTCTTGGGACTCCTCTTCTTTGTTGATGATGAAACCAGCATGGAGATTGGCTCTGTTTTGGAATAGTATGTTTCCGTGTGTGAGTGGTTTCTAATGATTTCCCCAAGCTCGGCAATTAGGAGTCCTGTTTTTTTATCTCTTCGCTGTCGTCGGTCTCTTCCTTCTCGTCGTCTTCAGTCCCTGCGAGTCCCTGGAAGTCGTTGTCGCACTCGGGGTCTGGCTCTTGGTCTGGAAGCTGTAAAGTGTCCGCTGGGGATCGTCGGGATTGGAAACGAGCCAGCGTTCGTTTCCTCCTCCCCAGACCTTTGGGGCTCGGTAAGCTTCGGACGGACGCTTTGGACGACTGCCTGGAGAACTGGAGAGAGAACTGCCGCCCCCGAGGTCTGGAGGGGGGGTGGTGCGTCCAACGAAACTCCTTTGGTCCCAGCTGGGTCGGGGAGCAACAGACGGAAGAGCTGGTCCTGAAAACACAAAGTGACTGCCGTTAATGTTAGGTTGCTTACAAGCCGGTAAAACCCCAGAGTAATTATATTTCCCCCTGTCAATGGGGGGTTATACTTGCAAGGGTCTAAGGACAGCGGGTGTCAACATTTGATTGTTTGATTGATTGATCCTCTCGTGTTGGATTGAGTTTTGTCCACCTTGCTATATGTGCGTCTTGTCGGCCATTTTCATATCTTTCTCTTCAATGCATTCCTACGATCAGCTACCCGGTCTTACGTTTCAATTAATGGTTGTTTTGTATATCTATATGTCTATTGTTTTTGTAATATCCAACTCATTCTTCCTTTAAGTAATTGTTAAGCTATGGTTATAACATTTAAGAGAAGCTAAATCACCAAATGTAAGACCAATTGTTGTTGCTCGACGTCTTGGTAATCCTATCATCTCGAAACAGCGTCAGAATGGTTTCGTTATTGTCAGTGTTGGACTATCAAGATGTGGAAAGTGCTAACTGATGTATTTACCTCGGGGTCTCGAGGCCCGGTGCCTCCTCACTGGGGGACGGATCCAGTCCATTGTGAGGTTTTAATGCTTCAAAGTTTGGACCGGCATCTCCGGAAAACGGTGGACTGACGACGAGTCGAGGGAAAACCGCTGAGGTGGGGCTTTCAGGGGAGAGAGGGTTACTGCTGACCTCCCTTAAAGTGGAGAGGGTGTCCATGTTGGGGGAGGGGAGACCCATGTTGTCTGGGCGAGAATTAACCCTGGATGGTAAGAATAGATGATCCAATGTTAGCATCAGTCAGAGATGGCAAAAGTACACACATCCTATACTCAAGTAGAAGTACAGATACTCGTGTTTAAAAATACTCTGGTAAAAGTAGAAGTACTGACTAAAGTTCTTTACTCAAGTCAAAGTAAATAAGTATGGGCTTTGAAATGTACTTAAGTAAAAAAGTACCCTCAAAATCCAGACTTTTTCTCAAAAACCTGACTTTTTCTTAAAATCTTAAAATTTTGAATTTTATATAGCTATCATTTGCCTAAAACAGTCCTGATGCTCTTCTAGGTAATCATACATCCTGTCATGTACACAGCTACAGTTGGGATACCTTTGTTATCATGTTACTCTCATGTTGGAGGAGGACATTCAGTGTTTTCCCAACAGACACCTTGTTGCCTAATCACACTTCAACTGGCACACAATAATAGCCCATTTGGATATGTTTATCACTCTGAATTGAGCCAAACTGCACCTGAAGTCTGGGAAGAAGCTTCCTGTGGCATCACTGCTGTGTCGTTTGAAGGCAGGTCGAGAAAGAGGAAGATCTGGAGGCTCCTGAACGCTCAGCAGCCGGCGCACTCGACCCAGAACCTGAAATATCAAAAGATAGAGGCTTGTCTCCAACAAAAATAATGGTCGGGTCTCGGGGGTAGCAGTTCCAGCAGAGAGCCCCAAACGTCCCTTTCCCCTCATCAACCAGCTCTGACTGGGGGATCCCAAGGCGCTCCCAGGCCAGCGAAGAGATATAATCCCTCCACCTGGTCCTAGGTCTACCCCTCGGTCTCCTTCCAGCTGGACGTGTCTGGAACACCTCCCTAGGGAGGCGCCCAGGTGGCATCCTTACTAGGTGCCTGAACTACCTCAACTGGCTCCTTTCGACGCGAAGGAGGAGCGGCTCAACTCCGAGTCTCTCCCGGATGACCGAACTTCTCACCTTATCCCTAAGGGAGACACCAGCCACCCTGCGGAGAAAACCCATCTCGGCCGCTTGTATCCGCGATCTCGTTCTTTCGGTCATGACCCATCCTTCATGACCATAGGTGAGGGTAGGAACGGAAATGGCCCGGTAGACAGAGAGCTTTCTCTTCTGGCTCAGCTCCCTTTTCGTCACAACGGTGCGGTAAAGCGACTGCAGTACCGCTCCCGCTGCTCTGATTCTCCGGCCCATCTCACGCTCCATTGTTCCATCACTCGAGAACAAGACCCCGAGATACTTGAACTCCTTCACTTGGGGTAAGGACTCATTCCCTACTGGAGTGGACAGTCCATCGGTTTCCTGCTGAGAACCATGGCCTCAGATTTGGAGGTGCTGATCCTCATCCCAGCCGCTTCACACTCGGTTGCGAACCGATCCAGTGAGTGCTGAAGGTCGCAGACCGATGAAGCCATTAGAACCACATCATCTGCAAAAAGCAGTGGTGCAATCCTTAGTCCACCGAACTGCAGACCCCCTCCCCCACGACTACGCCTCGAAATCCGATCCATGTATATTACAAACGGGATTGGTGACAAAGCGCAGCCCTGGCGGAGGCCAACCCTCACCGGAAATGGGTCCGACTTACTGCCGAGGACCCGGACACAGCTCTCGCTTTGGGAGCACAGAGATTGGATGGCCCTCAGTAGAGACCCCCTCACCCCATACTCCCGCAGCACCTCCCACAGTAACTCCCTGGGAACTCGGTCATACGCCTTCTCCAAGTCTACAAAACACATGTAGACCGGATAAGCGTACTCCCAGGCCGCCTCCAGGATCCTTGCGAGAGTAAAAAGCTGATCCGTCGTTCCACGACCAGGACGGAATCCGCATTGTTCCTCCTCAATCTGAGGTTCGACAATCGGCTTGACCCTCCTTTCGAGTACCTTAGAGTAAACTTTCCCGGGGAGGCTGAGTAGTGTAATTGGCACACACTGCCACTCCTTCGGTAATGTTTATTTATCTGTTTATTATTATTTTTATTTTTTTTTCAGTAACAAATGTATTTCTTTAAGAAAAAGATATATAAATGTTAGTAATGTAGTTTTTGGGAGAAGGGGTGGGATTAAATAAGTGTAAACTTCTTCCTTTTCAGATGTGTAATTAAGTAGATCATTTGTTTATTTGTTTATACAAAATTTAGAATCAGTAATATGTTTGTATATAAATTTAAAACTGATTGATTTTGTATTGTATAATAATTCTAATGTTACATTTTTGTATTATTGTTTTACACATTCAAAATAAATCAAATCACCTCATTGTATAAAATGCGTATATATCCCAAGCTTTATCAACATAGTCATTTACATTTGGTTGCATTTGCAGAATGTGTGCAATGGTTCTGAGTCTTTCGCCAATCATGCTGATAAAAAGACAAACTGAACCGAAAACATATAAAA
>NW_022990460.1:17500-34973 GCF_902827175.1 Gymnodraco acuticeps
TAGTTGCTGCTGTAGCGGAAGTTTAGTAAAGTTATGTTTGATTAAGTACGCCAAATCTCCACCCTCCATAATGCTTCATTTGCTTGATAATTTCTAACGGCGGTGAATGACAGTTACAGTATTAAAACTGATGTTGATGTGATTTGATTGGATGGCAGTGTCCAATCAAATCGCCAGCCGCCAGCCGCCTCTGAAGGGAAGCAAGAGGCGGCTAGCTTCCCTTGGCATGGCCCTGACCAATCACAGGTTGGCAGGGGCATCACGTGGGCCTCATCTGATTGGTCAATCCCTCCATTTTTTTTCACCAAGGGAAGCTAGATTCGGCTGGCCTCCTCTCGCAACAGTGAGTGCAATCTACTGTTTCACCATAACATCTAGAGGGGCGCTGTTTGTTTCACTCTTTGTAAAATACTCAATGAGAATGGGGGAGAGCCGGGCCGGCAGCAACACACAGCAAAGGAGAATTATCGAAACAAAACAAAGTGTTTTTATTTATTTATTTAAATTATAACTACAATCCGAAAAAACAGGGGAAGCCTGGCTTCCCTTGGCCTCCGGGAGAAAACGCCACTGCCCAGCACCCGACTGGTGCTGCCGCTGCTGCGTCATGACGTCACCGTTTACATCGCTGATTTGCTCCCCAACGGCGTTACGGCGCTCACAACAACAACGGGGAACTGCGTCGGGTCGATGATCGTGTTGCTTTTAATCACACGAAGCCAGATTAAATTGAATAACGACTTCTCCAACCTTATACTTTGCTCCAGAGTGCCGTGGTTCATTGTTTATTAATGTGTTTCTGCAGCATTTACCGACCGCTGCAGTGTTGGCTGCTCTTCCACGGGAGTTTATTCTCCCGTTAGCTCCCGGTTAGCTCACATTGCTGCGGCCGCTCTAAAGTATTCACTGTCCGACTCACACAAGCAGCTGATACATATCCCCAGTTCCCCTTAGCCTAAGTGAATGTGTGTCAGTCTGAATTGACGCTGTTTGGTATCACAACGCTGTTATGAAAGTTTCTCTGGTATAAAATGGGTGATGTTAGCATAGCAACCGAAGCTAACCTGACTACTTGCTATTGCTATCCTATTGTGGCATAAATCGTTTTCTACAGGCACATTTTACCGGCGTATTTTTATTATGATTCTACTTGTGATAGTCGGACACGACAACCTGTGCAGCCCACGTATTGATTCCATCCGATAGCTGCTATAATACAAAACAACACGTCTGCCTCTCTCCACAATGATCAATAACAGTGATGGTCCAGTGATGGTCAAAGTAAGGTACAAATAAACAGAATCACACGAAGCCTGGTTAGTGTTGCCTGACTTTATAAAGTGTGTTTATAAGCACTACTGCTTGTAGGCAGGCATGACAGTCGACCCATGTTCAGGGGAGGTGGGTTTAGTTTCCTGCACGCCTCGAGAGACGTAAGCGACGCCACCTCTTAGCTCCGAAGCTTTTGCCTCTAGACCGACAATTTTTTGGAGCTGGAAGTGAACCGGATTCCGGAGCTAAGAGCCGGCGCCGCGGCGGTGTGAACAGGAAAAACCGGCGCTTTTCAACTCCAGCTTTATTGAAGTTAAAAGCATCAATCTGGTGCACTTTGAGGGCAACATGAAGAGATCTATGGATCTATGTGCTCTTTGCTTGATTCCTTCCCAGTCTAGTTTAAATATACCTGCAGGCTCTGTTTTGCCGAGGTCTTCTGGCACTTGCGTGCCGCTGAGGGGTGGTGGTGTATATAATAACAATTATTATTGTTATTATATATGTAATATTTTTGACTTTTAATTTTTAAATTTTTTTTGACTTTTAATTTTTTTGACTTTTAATTTTTCAAATGAGGGTGCAATGAACCCCCGTAGAACCGGGCCTGGTTACACATCGTTATGACATCAAGTGGCCAAAATCTGATCAGCTCATTTTCAGACAGGGTTTTATAGAAATGGATCAAAAAGAGAGAGAATCTTTGTTCCTGAAACTTTCAGAGTCTCTTTCCACAGAGGGGACACATGTTGATGTAGAAGAGACATGAAGAAGAGGGGACACATGTTGATGTAGAAGAGACATAAAGAAGAGGGGACACATGTTGATGTAGAAGAGACATGAAGAAGAGGGGACACATGTTGATGTAGAAGAGACATGAAGAAGAGGGGACACATGTTGATGTAGAAGAGACATGAAGAAGAGGGGACACATGTTGATGTAGAAGAGACACGAAGAAGAGGGGACACATGTTGATGTAGAAGAGACATGAAGAAGAGGGGACACATGTTGATGAAGAAGAGACATGAAGAAGAGGGGACACATGTTGATGAAGAAGAGACATGAAGAAGAGGGGACACATGTTGATGTAGAAGAGACATGAAGAAGAGGGGACACATGTTGATGAAGAAGAGACATGAAGAAGAGGGGACACATGTTGATGTAGAAGAGACATGAAGAAGAGGGGACACCTGTTGATGAAGAAGAGACATGAAGAAGAGGATTTTTCACAATAGGTGACCTTAGTTTAAATAAAGACTTGTTGATAAAGAAATACATAAAACATCTTGTTTACCTTGAGCCAGCCGGAGTAGAAGAAGAACTGCAGCAGCGTGAAGACGGGGACGTAGATGTCGAGGTCGTGCCCCTGGTGACCCTGCGCCGGGTCCAGGAACTGACGACCAATCAGACAGGCGAAGAAGAACGTGTAGACGGCGAGGGTGACGACCTGAAGAGAGAGTACCAAGAGTCAAGGCTTTTATTGTCACGGTGAAGATCTGAGTTCACAGGCTCCTCCAACAGAGCAACACAAAAACACAGTGCAAAGAATACAGATACAATATAAATGAAATAGTGCAAGAATCGTCTGTTTACAAGTCATTGGAATATTGACACACTGGAAATAATGCTGCTCCAAAAACAAGCTAAAGAATAATGAAATCAATCTGCCAATAGAACAAGTGAAAATGTTCTTGATAAGATGTCTCGAAATGAGAAGAGATATTTAGATACATCTTGTAATCAGCAGGAGAACTCATTTTGAACTATATTATTCCAGAATCAGGAAATGTCGTGTTACAAAATAAGCCGCGAATGCTCAAAAGTTTTCTGTTCTCTGATGTTAGTCGGTGATTTTCTAATAAATACGTAAAGAAATATGTGTTTCATCTGAGATACGACTCAAAGTAAGATAATTTGACTCGTCTAAAAACACGACCTGATATCTCACTGCAGCACATACTTGCCAACCCTCCCGATTTCATTGCCCTCTCCCGGTTTCCTCCCGGGGTTATATTTCTCCCGATTTCTGACCAAATCAGATTTACTCAGGACTGTTTCCACTCGGACTTTAATACAGGGACACCATTGTTTGGTTTCCATGGTAGCACGTCTCTTCAGTAGCGCGCGCAACAGAAAGTCTGAGAGGGTGAGGAAGAGAGTCACATAAAACAGAACAACTCGACCCTCTGCTCACTCCTTTCCTAAAATACAGGTCCAGCCCACTATGCTCCATCAAGGATGTGCTTCAGGCCGCAAGGCAGTGCACTTACAACTAGGCATGTTAATGTTAATCTAATACTGCTCCGGCGACCGCCCCCCCCCCCCCCCCCCCCCCCGCGGTGGTTTTGAAATGCTCCCGATTTCTGAGGTCTCAAGGTTGGCAAGTATGCTGCAGTGTGACTCCTGAAGCTATTATGTCTCAGGTGGAGAGACACATTCTCATATTAGACACATGTGCTGGGCAGGATTTAGAGTTTTTGTCGTGTACACTGGAAAAAATGCTGCTCCAAAAACAAGTAAATATATAATAAAACAAGGTGTTTTTGCCTTTAATAAGTGAACAAATCTGCCAATAGAACAAGAACAAAATGGCTTGGTGAGATGTCTTGAAGTAAAGAAGTGGATAATTAGATAAATGAGATCTTGTATTTAGCTGGGAAAACTTATTTTGAACTATATTTAACCAGAATTAGGGAATTTGTAACAAAAAAAGCCAGAAATGCTTATAAATAAATACATTTCCTAATAAATATGTATGTGTTTCGTCTGAGATACGACTCAAAGTCAGATGATTTGACTCGTCTAAAAACACGACCTGATATCTCACTGCAGTGTGACTCCTGAAGCTATTATGTCTCAGCTGGAGAGACTCATTCTGATATTAGACACAGATACCCGGCAGGATTTAGAGTTTTTGTATAAGTTGCAAACAGATGTTAAAATAAGAGGTAGTAAAATAATGAGTTATATTGGTGAGAAATGAGTTAGTATCCCCAAAAATGACTTTGTATTTCAAAATACTGACCTAGTATATCTAAATATGATCTCAGTTTTGTAAAATAAATGACTTAGTGGAGGAAAGGGGACTTACTATCCTAAAATACTGACTTAGTATCTCAATATAATGACTTAGTATCCCACAAAATGTCTTTGTATTTAAAAAAAACCTCTTAATATTGTTACGTGCCGCAGTTGGTGCTTTTGTGTGTGTTTCTCTCTCTCTCCCTGATTGTCTCCAATCAGCGCTTCCATAAAGGACCTGAGGAAGGCTGCATGGCGTCTCTCCTTCTCCTCTGGCTGCATGTGTGCAGCCTGTGTTACGTAGTGTCGTGTCGTGTCTCTGTGTGAGGCCTAGTTTAACCTGTGTATTGCCAATTGTTAGGAGATGTGCTCCAGTGTGTCTTTGTGTATTGTTTTACGTCACTTTCTTTTGAAAGAAAGTTGTCCTTAGTTAATTTACTTTTTTATTAATTAAAACCTCACTTTGTGGCTTCAGCCTTCAGGTTCCTCTCCTTTTTCTCTCGGCCGGTTATTTTGTGTGTCGTTACCTCCCTTTGTACCCTAGCTTTAGAAGGAAACGTAACAATATTGTGAAATACGTACTTAGTATCTCAAAACACTGACTTAAAGGTCACCTATCATGCTATTTTTAGGCAATAGCATAGGTTGCAGATATATAAAAAACATGTCTATGAAGTGTTTTGCTGATTTGGGGATAAAGCTTTAAAGAGGAGGGGCTGAGCTCATGTCCCTCTACTCACATAAAGCTTTAAAGAGGAGGGGTCTGAGCTCATGCGGGACCTGGCAGCTACTGTCTAAACTAAATGCTGCCGTGATGAAACAGTCTGGAGCTCAAAGGCTTTCTCTCTTGCCGGTTATACCACAAGGTGAGTTCCTTTTTACTTCCTGCTTCTTCACACACATGCTCTCCAGTACAGGTTAGCTCTGAGCGTTAGCGATGCTAATGTAAACACCGACCATATTACATCCAAAACAGTCGGGCATTGTTTCTGATAGCAACGTTTCTGATTGGGCCGTGGGTCCACATTTCAGATATTACGTCATATCGGACATAATCTGGATCAGCTCCGTTGTTCCCCGTTTTTAGAGATTTGGGTACGGACGAAAAGAGAGAGGGGTTTATTTTATGACACTGCGTGAGTTCCCCGACACACCGGGGACACATTGATGTAGAGAAGACATCAACAAGTGCATTTTGCACGATAGGTCCCCTTTAAAGTTCTGGTGTTTATCAGTCTGATGATCTGAGAGAGGAAGATGCTCTTCTCTGAACTTCCTCTTCCTCTCTCTCTGAGATCCAGTTACAGTGATGATGATGATGATGATGACTTTAATCTCCTGAGCTGCATCCGCTCTAAACCAATCACAGAGACAGATGGATGTTATAATAGAGAGAGACCTGAGTGTAGACGAGTGGGATGCCGACCCAGTCGTATCCGAACAGCGTCGCACACCAAGTCCTGAACACGTTCATCTCCTGAAACACAAGGGTTACAACAGGAAGTGCATTTATAACAATTTCGAGTTAGCGTCCCAAAAGATGACCTAGGATATCAAAATATCGTCTTTTTTTGTAAGATAATGACTTAGTGGTTATAAAAGGGAATTACAATTTCAAAATAATGACTTAGTATCTCAAAATAATGATTTAATATCTCAGAATAATGACTTAATATCTCAAAATAATGACTTAATATCTCAGAATAATGACTTAATATCTCAAAATAATGACTTAGTATCTCAAAATAATGATTTAATATCTCAAATAATGACTTAGTATCTCAAAATAATGACTTAATATCTCAAAATAATGACTTAATATCTCAAAATAATGACTTAGTATCTCAAAATAATGACTTAGTATCTCAAAATAATGACTTAGTATCTCAAAATAATGACTTAGTATCTCAAAATAATGACTTAATATCTCAGAATAATGACTTAATATCTCAAAATAATGACTTAATATCTCAAAATAATGACTTAATATCTCAAAATAATGACTTAGTATCTCAAAATAATGACTTAATATCTCAAAATAATGACTTAGTATCTCAAAATAATGACTTAATATCTCAAAATAATGACTTAGTATCTCAAAATAATGACTTAATATCTCAGAATAATGACTTAATATCTCAAAATAATGACTTAATATCTCAAAATAATGACTTAATATCTCAAAATAATCACTTAGTATCTCAAATAATGACTTAGTATCTCAAAATAATGACTTAATATCTCAAAATAATGACTTAATATCTCAGAATAATCACTTAGTATCTCAGAATAATGACTTAATATCTCAGAATAATCACTTAGTATCTCAAATAATCACTTAGTATCTCAAATAATCACTTAGTATCTCAGAATAATCACTTAGTATCTCAGAATAATCACTTAGTATCTCAGAATAATGACTTAATATCTCAAAATAATGACTTAGTATCTCAAAATAATGACTTAGTATCTCAAAATAATGACTTAATATCTCAAAATAATGACTTAGTATCTCAAAATAATGACTTAATATCTCAAAATAATGACTTAATATCTCAAATAATGACTTAATATCTCAAAATAATGACTTAGTATCTCAAAATAATGACTTAATATCTCAAAATAATGACTTAATATCTCAAAATAATGACTTAATATCTCAAAATAATGACTTAGTATCTCAAAATAATGACTTAATATCTCAAAATAATGACTTAGTATCTCAAAATAATGACTTAATATCTCAAAATAATGACTTAATATCTCAAAATAATGACTTAATATCTCAAAATAATGACTTAGTATCTCAAAATAATGACTTAATATCTCAAAATAATGACTTAGTATCTCAAATAATGACTTAATATCTCAAAATAATGACTTAATATCTCAAAATAATGACTTAGTATCTCAAAATAATGACTTAATATCTCAAAATAATGACTTAATATCTCAAAATAATGACTTAATATCTCAAAATAATGACTTAATATCTCAAAATAATGACTTAGTATCTCAAAATAATGACTTAATATCTCAAAATAATGACTTAAAATCAATAATGACTTAATATCTCAAAATAATGACTTAATATCTCAAAATAATGACTTAATATCTCAAAATAATGACTTAATATCTCAAAATAATCACTTAGTATCTCAAATAATGACTTAATATCTCAAAATAATGACTTAATATCTCAAAATAATGACTTAATATCTCAAAATAATGACTTAATATCTCAAAATAATGACTTAATATCTCAAAATAATGACTTAATATCTCAAAATAATGACTTAATATCTCAAAATAATGACTTAATATCTCAGAATAATCACTTAGTATCTCAAAATAATGACTTAATATCTCAGAATAATGACTTAATATCTCAAAATAATGACTTAATATCTCAAAATAATGACTTAATATCTCAGAATAATGACTTAATATCTCAAAATAATGACTTAATATCTCAGAATAATCACTTAGTATCTCAGAATAATGACTTAGTATCTCAGAATAATGACTTAGTATCTCAAAATAATGACTTAATATCTCAAAATAATGACTTAATATCTCAGAATAATCACTTAGTATCTCAGAATAATGACTTAATATCTCAGAATAATCACTTAGTATCTCAAATAATCACTTAGTATCTCAGAATAATGACTTAGTATCTCAGAATAATGACTTAATATCTCAGAATAACGACTTAGTATCTCAAATAACGACTTAGTATCTCAGAATAATGACTTAGTATCTCAGAATAATGACTAAGTATCTCAGAATAACGACTTAGTATCTCAAATAACGACTTAGTATCTCAGAATAATGACTAAGTATCTCAGAATAATGACTAAGTATCTCAGAATAATGACTTAGTATCTCAGAATAATGACTTAGTATCTCAGAATAATGACTTAGTATCTCAGAATAATGACTTAATATCTCAGAATAATCACTTAGTATCTCAGAATAATCACTTAGTATCTCAGAATAATCACTTGGTATCTCAGAATAATCACTTAGTATCTCAAATAATCACTTAGTATCTCAAATAATCACTTAGTATCTCAAATAATCACTTAGTATCTCAGAATAATCACTTGGTATCTCAGAATAATCACTTAGTATCTCAGAATAATCACTTAGTATCTCAGAATAATCACTTAGTATCTCAAATAATCACTTAGTATCTCAGAATAATGACTTAGTATCTCAGAATAATCACTTAGTATCTCAGAATAATCACTTAGTATCTCAGAATAATCACTTAGTATCTCAGAATAATCACATAGTATCTCAGAATAATCACTTAGTATCTCAGAATAATCACTTAGTATCTCAGAATAATCACTTAGTATCTCAGAATAATCACATAGTATCTCAGAATAATCACTTAGTATCTCAGAATAATCACTTAGTATCTCAGAATAATCACTTAGTATCTCAGAATAATCACTTAGTATCTCAGAATAATCACTTAGTATCTCAAATAATCACTTAGTATCTCAGAATAATGACTTAGTATCTCAGAATAATCACTTAGTATCTCAGAATAATCACTTAGTATCTCAGAATAATCACTTAGTATCTCAGAATAATCACATAGTATCTCAGAATAATCACTTAGTATCTCAGAATAATCACTTAGTATCTCAGAATAACGATTTAGTATCTCAGAATAACGATTTAGTATCTCAGAATAACGATTTAGTATTTCAGAATAACGACTTAGTATTTCAGAATAACGACTTAGTATCTCAGAATAACGACTTAGTATCTCAGAATAACGACTTAGTATTTCAGAATAACGACTTAGTATCTCAGAATAACGATTTAGTATCTCAGAATAACGACTTAGTATCTCAGAATAACGATTTAGTATCTCAGAATAACGATTTAGTATCTCAGAATAACGATTTAGTATCTCAGAATAACGATTTAGTATCTCAGAATAACGATTTAGTATCTCAGAATAACGATTTAGTATTTCAGAATAACGATTTAGTATCTCAGAATAACGATTTAGTATCTCAGAATAATCACATAGTATCTCAGAATAATCACTTAATATCTCAGAATAATCACTTAATATCTCAGAATAATGACTTAATATCTCAAAATAATCACTTAGTATCTCAAATAATGATTTAGTATCTCAGAATAATGACTTAGTATCTCAGAATAATCACTTAGTATCTCAGAATAATCACATAGTATCTCAGAATAATCACTTAGTATCTCAGAATAATCACATAGTATCTCAGAATAATCACTTAGTATCTCAGAATAATCACATAGTATCTCAGAATAACGATTTAGTATCTCAGAATAACGATTTAGTATCTCAGAATAACGACTTAGTATCTCAGAATAACGATTTAGTATCTCAGAATAACGATTTAGTATCTCAGAATAACGATTTAGTATCTCAGAATAACGATTTAGTATCTCAGAATAACGATTTAGTATCTCAGAATAACGACTTAGTATCTCAGAATAACGATTTAGTATCTCAGAATAACGACTTAGTATCTCAGAATAATGACTTAATATCTCAAAATAATCACTTAGTATCTCAAATAATCACTTAGTATCTCAGAATAATGATTTAGTATCTCAGAATAACGATTTAATATCTCAGAATAACGATTTAGTATCTCAGAATAACGATTTAGTATCTCAGAATAACGATTTAGTATCTCAGAATAATCACTTAGTATCTCAAATAATGATTTAGTATCTCAGAATAATCACTTAGTATCTCAGAATAATCACATAGTATCTCAGAATAATCACTTAGTATCTCAGAATAATGACTTAATATCTCAAAATAATCACTTAGTATCTCAAATAATCACTTAGTATCTCAGAATAATGATTTAGTATCTCAGAATAATCACTTAGTATCTCAGAATAATCACATAGTATCTCAGAATAATCACTTAGTATCTCAGAATAATCACTTAGTATCTCAGAATAATCACTTAGTATCTCAGAATAATCACTTAGTATCTCAGAATAATCACTTAGTATCTCAAATAATGACTTAGTATCTCAGAATAATCACTTAGTATCTCAGAATAATGACTTAGTATTAGTTAAAGGGACTTATTATTTCAAATCAATTACTTAATATTGTGAAGATCTGACTTAGTATCTCAAAATTATGACCTAGATTCTTTAAATAAAACGTTTTCAAACATCCTAATCTTTGCCTGTAAAGCATGTTGAAGTACATTTTGATTTGCTCTTAAGGTCAAGTTTTCATCTTATTTGTGTCTTAACTGGTGGGGAAGCTCCCCCGCAGTGTTTCTGATTGGAGGATCGGACCCTCCCTCTCATGTTCCAACATGTCAGCAGTGTGGGATCACAGAACAACAGATTACTGCCTCGGAGGCTTTAAATGTCTGTGAGGCTGAATGCCATTTGGTCTCTGCTGGATTTATTTATGAGCTAATGAGACAGGAGCAGCAGGGGATGGAAAGTACTTTCATTCAAGTAGTGTACTTTTTACTTTACTTGAGTATTCACATGTTATGCGGCTTAATGGGATTCTCAGGGGAAAATATTGTCCTTTTTTAAAATCGGAAACATTTCAGAAAGTTTGTAAAACATGATGAAACTTGTGTAAAAAAAGGCCATCAAATACGTGTAAAGTGTCGGAAACAACATTCGAAATGTCAGAAAAGTTAATTAATTTTTTTTTAAAAAGTCTACCAAGTTTTGTTCAAATATGTAAAAAAATTCTTATGTATAAATTATATTTTAAATGTAAAGAAAAATCATGAAATGTCAAGAAATTCAAATAAGATTCTTTAAGGCGAGACACGGCATCGTTTTTCAAGCACTGGTCAATTTTGAGATTTTGTGCTATTTTGATTCTATAACATTCTTTCAGGCTTTTGGAAGGAAAACGTACAAAATACACATTTAAGTGTTTATTTCTCCTAAATTCACCAAAAGTTAGCATTCTAACGTAACATAAAGTACCGCGACCGCGAACATGAAATACCTTCACGGAGTGCGTCGAGGCGCAAGCTGTCATCCAAAGAACAGAGGGTTTAGCTAGCTGCAATCTTTAAAGGTCGTTTTCTCAAAATGAGTTTTTTCTCCTACTCTGAGTTCGAAATTTCAACTTCAGTAGCACGTACATACACCAAACCTTCCAGTTATATTCCTATCAATATTATGAAGGCTTTTACAGAAGGGTTTGTTCATATATCATTCATAGCCTGAGTTATACAACATTGTATACCTAAAAACATGGCGAAAATTGATATTTTAGGGCTGTTGACAGTATTTTCTGATTTATGGAGTGATAAAAAGAGATATCCAATATCCCTTCTGTACAAGCCTTAGATACTAATATGACTACAAAATGAAACAAGAATATTGAACCTGGCTTTATCCAAAGTTCAGATTTCGATTCCTGAAATGTGTTAAAATATGTGCATATTTAATGAGATAATGGATAATTTGCATATTTAAACATGCTATTTCAGAAAACTTGTAATACAAAAAACAATTGCCTTATTGTAAGTAATTAACTGGAGAAATTTCTAGCTGATACCTTTAAGTAAAAAAAAAAAGGACCCTATTCACCTGGGGTGTCTCGCCTTAAATGTTCTTGAAAATATGTGGAAAATTTTCAAATTAAATGAAAAATGGCAGAAAAAACTTTTACAAAATATGTCAAATATTCCTTACATTTTTTTGAAAAATGTCCCGAGAAGTTTCTGAAGACATATCCGAATAACATGTGTAGTTTTCTGTAAAAATGTCCATAAAATCTGTGAAAAATGTCATTAAAATATAATAAACATGTCTGCAAATAAATGTGAAATATGTGAACTACGTATTTCAACATAATGCAGCAGTAATATGAACCAGGAGCAGCATGTTTAATAATAAAACTGTGTAGTCACTTGATGAATCAGCTGCAGGTCGATGCTGTCCTTGATGCGTCCTTCCTCTCGAGCTTTGACGGCCAGATTAGAGAACCAGACCACGGGGATCCAGTATTTGAGGTGAGGAGAGCGGATGTTCTCGTACACCTTCCTCTCCTCTGGAGTCATGAACCCTGCGGGGACAACAGAACTAACTCTGATGCAGCGGGGAAGAAGTATGCAGACCCTTTAAGTTAAAGGTGGGGTAGGTAATTTTGGAGAAAGCAGCTCGAGTGCGCTAGAATTTGAAAATACACAACCGGAAGAAATCTGCCACTTGCTCACAGAGCTCCTCCTCCAACACACAGGAACGCGCACATGACCAATGAGGGAACGAGATGAGTTTGTGCCCAGATGGAAGGCTGACAGGCAGGTAGGCCATCCAGTTACTTTAGCCGGGCCGGCTCAGATGAATGGTCGTGCTTTTTACAGCACCACGGCTTCCACAGATTACATTTTTGTATGGATTTATCAAAGCATTTCATATATTCATTGCTATCGGGATGTTAAGAGCATTCCATGGAATATAACAACAAGCGTATCTCGAGCCGGTTTCTCAAACGTACCTACCCCACCTTCAGTGGTGGTTCTAGACCAATTTGACTGGGGGGCCAGTTATTTTCTGAGGGGGGCACAATAAATGCAGCACGAAAAAGAGAACTAGACAGTATGAAGTAATTGCGCATAAGAAAACAATGCAATACAGTTATTGGTATTTGTTTCAGTACACTTATTTATTTCAGATAGATCTTGTTATTACTGTTAGCTTCAGCTTAAGTTATAGTGCAATGTTTGCACTAACACCATATTTATATAAAAATAAAGGCAATGAACAGTTACATCTCTACTTTACATAAGGGTGTCTGCACAATCTCACATTACAGCAACAAAATCCTGCGGTTGTTGGCAAACCGAGTACCAGAAAATATACATTTAAAATAAAAAATAAAAAACCTTTTCATTGTTAGGGGGGCCACAGGGGGGTCAGAGGTCAGTGTTAGGGGGGCACTGCCCCCCCTAGAACCGCCCCTGCCCACCTTTAAAGTACTAACACCAAACTTTAAAAGTCTCCACTACAAGGAGAAGTCGTGCTATTAACAAGAACAATGATCAGTTCAATTAAGCCTACTACTTAAGGTGTGCTGTACAATATAAGCATAATAATCCAACGTTTCTCACATATTTTCTGAACCTTTTTTAAGGAATTGTTCACACATTTTAAGGATTTCTTTTCAACATTTTCACATATTTTTTGGAATGCTTTTTCAGACACGCTTTGTAAATGTTTAAGAACAATTTTCTGACATATTTCACATATTTATTGAAAGGTTTTCTGATATTTTTCAGGCCTATTTTGTGTTTTTTAAGGAAATTGTTCTACTTTTTGAATAAAAATTCACAAAAATGTCCAAATCTTTTCGTAACTTCAGAATTGTTTTATAAAAAAAAAAGTGGGGCTATTTTTTAATATTATTTGGATATTTTTCATCTAAACGAGAGGTAGAAGTCTGAGGGCTTTAACTCCTACACGAAAAACACTAATATATAAATAGTGTATGCATTGTATTTACTTATTATGAATTTTTGGAATATTTTCTGAAAAATGTTCAGACTTTCAAATAAACCGTAAGCAACAGAAAAAGGAATAATTTTGTAACTTGTTTTTACATATTTTCTAACTTTTTCTAATTTGTAAGAAGTTTTCCTGGACTTTTTTTGAATAAATAAATTAAGGAAATCACACACTTTGAGGACATTTTTAACAACATTTTTCATATATATTTTCAAAAATGTCAGGCTGTTTGATATGATTTGGTTAATAGAAGGGAAGTGGCAGTCTGAGGCTTTAACTCGAGTTGATCCGTCCTCTTTAGAGATAATAATGAAACTCTCACCTGCCTCCACCACGTGCTCCATGGTGGGGAAGCGCTTGCAGACGGCGGTGCTGACGGAGCGGAAGATCAGCAGCGAGGTCAGGTTCACGTAACGAATCAACGTCCGGCGCAGCAGGCGGCCGTATTCATCTTTACCCTGAACACAGCTGAGGGGACAAGGCGGAGGAAATAAAATAATAAATTTGGAAAAATAAATCCTTAATAATTGTGAAAAATGATTCAAAAAAGAAAAAAACATTTCCTTAAAAAACACAAAATATGTGAAAATGTTGGGAAAAAATCCTGAAAAATGACTCGGACATATTTGAGAAATGTTCGATAATTATTATATATTATTATTATTATTATTATTTTGTTTTACTTGTATGTCTGCACCATGACACCTAGTCAAATCCCTGATAAACCTGTTTCTGATTCTGATTTAAATTATTATATGATCATTTGACACGACAGAAATCAAGCCGGGTAAAAAACAAATCCACCAAAATCAATACTGAACGCTGGCAGGAAATATATATTGTAAATAACTAAAAGTGTGTACTCTCCTACAGAGAGTTTGTACCTGGAGATGAGGAACATGAGGCGGTCCGGCCACGGAAGATTAACAAACTGATTCCACCATCGATTCACCACCAGAGTCACATAGAAGCCTGAAGAACCAACACAGCAATATTGAAGGAAAAGGGTTCATATTAGTATTTAGTGGATTTTTGTTTACTTCCGGAACATAGTGACATCACTACAGAACACTTGTGCTCCTATTGGCTAGCGCTCCAACACATTGTACGTGATAGACTAATGCTGCGTTCACACCAGACGCGATGCGATGTTTGGGGGCGGCGCGATTTCATGTAAAAAAAAAAAAAAATGCAATGTAAAGTCAATGCAGAGACGCAGATTCGCTCCGACGGCTCGCATGAAGCGGAGGACGCGAATTCCGCGGCGCGATTGAGGCGATTGAAGGGGGCCGCGACAAACGCTCTAGTTAAAAAATTTCAACTCGAGCGTCATATTCGCGTGACGCGATCTCACGGTAGCCAATCAGCGGTGAGGATCTCAGCCTGCCGTCACTGACGTTCAACCAGAAAACATCAGCCGTTAGCTGTTAGCACTCAGAGCTCACAGCTCCTCATATCTGTTCAGAAACTAGACAGAAGTTAAACAAGTACAAACCACAGACTGCCTGTGTCATGGCGAATACAGTCGCTGGTTTATTTCTGTCTGTAGGCCGTTGTTGTGAGTGTGGACGGTCGCTGGAGCATATACTGTGTTAGCTTAGCCGATCTCCATTCAGAAAACACGCATTTTTAAAAGTGTCTCGCCTGCCGTCTGTCTGCAGACTTGTCAAAGCATTAATTCATGGTTTTAACTAACCGGTATCAGTATGTTGTTACTTTGGCATCATTTTGAAACGTGTATTACAATTAAATCACGGTCAGATATGTTCATTTTATTGTAGTTGTAGCCCCCGAGCCAGCGCGTCTTGTTTGAATGATGCGAGTAAACACAGCTGACAGCCGCGGTGAAACTCGAGCGATTAGAGCGAAGCGAATATTCGCATCGCGTCCGGTGTGAACGCAGCATAAGGGGCGGGACATCTCTAAGCAGGTTGACAAATACACTGCATAGTGATATACACCTGAACATCAGCAGGAGAGGACTCTTTAAAGTAGAGACACTACATACTGATATACACCTGAACATCAGCAGGAGGGGACTCTTTAAAGTAGAGACACTACATACTGATATACACCTGAACATCAGCAGGAGAGGACTCTTTAAAGTAGAGACACTACATACTGATATACACCTGAACATGAGCAGGAGAGGACTCTTTAAAGTAGAGACACTACATACTGATATACACCTGAACATCAGCAGGAGAGGACTCTTTAAAGTAGAGACACTACATACTGATATACACCTGAACATCAGCAGGAGAGGACTCTTTAAAGTAGAGGACACTACATACTGATATACACCTGAACATCAGCAGGAGAGGACTCTTTAAAGTAGAGACACTACATACTGATATACACCTGAACATCAGCAGGAGAGGACTCTTTAAAGTAGAGACACTACATACTGATATACACCTGAACATCAGCAGGAGAGGACTCTTTAAAGTAGAGACACTACATACTGATATACACCTAAACATCAGCAGGAGAGGACTCTTTAAAGTAGAGACACTACATACTGATATACACCTGAACATCAGCTGGAGAGGACTCTTTAAAGTAGAGAGACTACATACTGATATACACCTGAACATCAGCAGGAGAGGACTCTTTAAAGTAGAGACACTACATACTGATATACACCTGAACATCAGCAGGAGAGGACTCTTTAAAGTAGAGACACTACATACTGATATACACCTGAACATCAGCAGGAGAGGACTCTTTAAAGTAGAGACACTACATACTGATATACACCTGAACATCAGCAGGAGAGGACTCTTTAAAGTAGAGACACTACATACTGATATACACCTGAACATCAGCAGGAGAGGACTCTTTAAAGTAGAGACACTACATACTGATATACACCAGGACATCAGCAGGAGAGGACTCTTTAAAGTAGAGACACTACATACTGATATACACCTGAACATCAGCAGGAGAGGACTCTTTAAAGTAGAGACACTACATACTGATATACACCTGAACATCAGCAGGAGAGGACTCTTTAAAGTAGAGACACTACATACTGATATACACCTGAACATCAGCAGGAGAGCACTCTTTAAAGTAGAGACACTACATACTGATATACACCTGAACATCAGCAGGAGAGGACTCTTTAAAGTAGAGACACTACATACTGATATACACCTGAACATCAGCAGGAGAGGACTCTTTAAAGTAGAGACACTACATACTGATATACACCTGAACATCAGCAGGAGAGGACTCTTTAAAGTAGAGACACTACATACTGATATACACCTGAACATCAGCAGGAGAGCACTCTTTAAAGTAGAGACACTACATACTGATATACACCTGAACATCAGCAGGAGAGGACTCTTTAAAGTAGAGACACTACATACTGATATACACCTGAACATCAGCAGGAGAGGACTCTTTAAAGTAGAGACACATGTCAGCATACGTCTCTTTTAGGTTTACAGCAGTAGCAGGGTTCAGAAACAACATGTTCACTGAATCAGACTTCCTGCTTTCAGTGTTTGTTTTTCTCTAATGATCTTTCTCCATTAGCAGCTAACGAGCGAATTCAATGCCCGCTCTGTGAATCAGATAAATGTTCAATGCGGTAACAAGTTCATTATTTGTTCCAAAATGTAGTGAAGCAAAAGTACAACAG